>NW_023270807.1:28722306-28755332 GCF_011800145.1 Mirounga leonina | reverse complement strand
AAAAAACTTCTAGAAAATAACGTTAGGCTTATAAATAGAATTTCTCAGAAGCTATCTATAGACCCAAACCTCTTAGCCTGCCACACTAAAGTACCAAGAATTTAAGGGTTTAGCATTTATTCTTTTCCAGTCTCATCTCTTGCCACTCCCCAAACTACTCTACACTATAAAAATACTCAACTGCTTACATCTCCTAGAATTGCTATGCTTTATCACTACATGACAATTCCCTCTGCCTGGAAACTTCTCTACAATCTCCTAGATCACATCTGCTCCTTCATTTTCCCAGCCGAGCACTCCCCGGAAGCTTTTCTAATTCCTCAGAGCTGAGGAAGGTGCCCTTCATGCCTTAAAGCCTGAGCAGCCTGCAAGTATCCATTGACCACATACTGTGACTGTTTTCTCTTTACTCCTTGTCTCTCTGACTAGAATGTAAACTTCCCAGCAGTTCTCTGACTACTCTGCACCAAACCACTGGATAAAGTTCACCCCTCCCTCCCGAAAACACTTTGTTCATTGCCAAGTTAACATAGTTTAGATTTGATTTCCTTCCTTCTGAGGTAACGATTTCATAGTTTCTTTTGCCAGATCATTTGTCTCCCTATATTAGAATGTTTCAGAGCTCAGTTTTCAGATTTCCTCTTTTCCATCTCTACCAGTGGCTTTCAGCCTATACCACGGGTAAATTAAATCAGAAATGCTGGAGTGCCTGGGTGGCTCAGTCGTTAAGCGTTTGCCTTCGGCTCATGTCATGATCCCAGGGTCTTGGGATCGAGCCCCGCATCCAGCCCCACATCCAGCCCTGCATCCAGCCCCTCATCGGGCTCCCAGCTCAGTGGGAAACCTGCTTCTCCCTCTCCCACTCCCCTTGCTTGTGTTCCCTCTCTCGCTGTCCCTCTCTCTCTGGCAAATAAATAAATAAAATCTTAAAAAAACATCAGAAATGCTAGGATAGGTTCTGGCTTGGTATCATATATAACATCCTAGGTACAGCCAGGATTAGGAATCATTTGATCTATAGTCAATATCTGGTCCGATACCTCAAATACCATACATAAACTGTTGATGTCCTCATTCAAGTATCCACTTCCTTTGATCCACATATTTCAAATGTCTCTTGAGTATCTAATCATACTCTTAGCATTACGTGTCCAAAATGAAACTCTGATTTCCCCCTATACTGTCCCAAACTTGCATTGCCCCAGTGTTCTCAGGCTTAATAAATAGATACCTGCTATTAGAAGTTGTCCAGGCCCCAAACCTTGACATCATCTTCAACTTCTCTTTCTCATTCTTACTCAGTCTCCAATCCATCAGTAATTTCTGTTGGCTTTTTCAAAGTATATCTCAAAGTAAATCAAGAACTTCCAATCCTAAGCAAGAACTTCCCAATTCTGGTGCCAGGACACTTGGGTTGGGGGTGTTTGCAGTTGTGCTAAGAAACTGATCCTTGTAGTCCACGTGGGCAGCTGGTATGACCTGGTTGCATTGCAGCACCCAAGCTTGTCATATCAGGCTTAGAGAAGCTCTGTCCAAAGCTCCTCTTCCACATCCCTGACTACTGCCATCCTCTCCTATGAAGTCCTGTGTTTTGATTTTCAGTTCTACAGTATTTTCAAAACAGCAAATAAAATGATACCTTAAAAATAATTGTGATATTTTGCTGCTCAAACTCTCTAGTGGCTTCTCATCACCGAGGACCCTGACTATTTATCCAACTCCATCTCTCTACTGCTCTCCCCCCATGATACTTCACTTCTTGCTGATCTTCAAAAGGGCTAAATTTGTTTCTTCCTCATAGTCTTGCATTTGTTGGTACTCTAGACATGTGCTGGTCCATTCTTTCATTCCTGTAGGTATCTGCCTAATGAGATCACTAAGAGAGGTCTTTCCTGTCCACATCTCTCCCCTTATCATTCATTTCTTTTTCATAGCATAGTCACTAATATGTGTTAAATATTCACTTCTCTGCTGATGATGTTCATTTGTCTTTCCCAACAGAATAGAAGCTCAATAAATACAAAGGCAGTAACTGCTTTATCTCAGCATCTGGAACAGGTACCAGCAATAGCCATATTTTGAATAAATGAGTGAATGGATTTGATTATGGCACTGAACTTCTCTCTCTTCTTCTAAATCTGTCCAAATATCGTCTCTGACTGCTTAGAATCTAGAAACCAATGCTTAATTGATTGTTGTTCTTTTGGGCACCAGACACTATTCAATTTAAATAAATAAAAATTTCTCTGAAAATAGAAGGAAAGTTGAAAAACTAATTTTAGGATCTTTTTAAATTAATCACTTGCAACTGAAAGGACCTTTTAATGTTCCAAGACCATCTCATTAGCTAATTTTCCAAAAGGCCAATTCTAAAGCAACAGAGGTTTCACAATAATCAACTTCTCCAGAATGCTCACATTAGATTCTGGAAAGAAAAGAAATGGTGAATAATTCCTAGTATTTAATGTATTTTTTGTATGCTTGCTAAAATCTTTTGTGATTAAAAATTTGATGTGGTGGTACCATATTAATAAAGTTGTATGGACAAAATTACCATCAACAGTACCTAAAACAATATGTGAACAAATAGGCACATAGAAACGGCTAAAATTAACAAGTCAGGAAATGACAGATGTTGGAGGGGATGCAGAGAAAGGGGAACCCTCTTACACTGTTGGTGAGAACGCACGCTGGTGCAGCCACTCTGGAAAACAATATGGAGGTTCCTCAAAAAGTTGAAAATAGAGCTACCCTACGACCCAGCAATTGCACTATTGGGTATTTACCCCAAAGATACAAATGTAGGGATCCGAAGGGGTATGTGCACCCTGATGTTTATCACAGCAATGTCCACAATAGCCAAACTATGGAAAGAGCCAAGATGCCCATCGACAGATGAATGGATGAAGAAAATGTGGTATATATATATACAATGGAATATTATGCAACCATCAAAAGGAATGAAATCTAGCCATTTGCAACGACGTGGATGGAACTAGAGGGTATTATGCTGAGCAAAATAAGTCAATCAGAGAAAGACATGTATCATATGACCTCATTGATATGAGGACTTCTTAATCTCAGGAAACAAGTGGTGGGGGGTGGGAAGGATGGGGTGGCTGGGTGATAGACACTGGGAAGGGTATGTGCTATGATGAGCACTGTGAATTGTGTAAGACTGTTGAATCACAGACCTGTACCTCTGAAACAAATAATACATTATATTAAAAAAAAAAAAAAAGTAGAAGATAGCAGGAAGGGAAAAATGAAGGGGGGGAAGTCAGAGGGGGAGACAAACCATGAGAGACTATGGACTCTGAGAAACAAACTGAGGGTTCTAGAGGGGAGGGGGGTAGGGGGATGGGTTAGCCTGGTGATATGTATTAAAGAGGGCACATATTGAGTGGAGCACTGGATGTTATACGCAAACAATGAATCATGGAACACTACATCAAAAACTAATGATGTAATGTATGGTGATTAACATAACATAATAAGCAGAAAAAGAAACAGCATAACAGGAGTTGAAAAGAATGAACAAAATGGATTAATCACATTTTAAATACAATGGACATTAATATGGAAACTGAATTGATGCTGCAATTATCTTTTTTAAAAATTAAGAATCAAGTAAGCCTTAGTAAATAATTAAACATTATTATTTTGGATTAATTTTAATTAATAGAAGGATAGTCAGTGATACCTCCAGAGTCCTACTGTAATGTCTTGAGATTATGTTATAACTGAACTTTAATTATTTCAATAATTATTTACTCTCTTATTTGATTATCTGTCCAATTTAAAAAAAGAAATTGTTACCTAGTAGTGCTAATTAAATATATTAATGTCCATGCCCATATTTTTAATACATGAATATATCAATATGTTATTCAAACATAGCCTACATAATGAAATATCATGTGTTCAATCATTTCTTCACCAAACACTGAATTGTTTCCCGAACAAAACTTTAATGGTAATGTTCTGTTTTGAAAAGTTTAGTACATAGGGAATTTTATCCTTAATTCCTTTATTCTTTTGTTATTTATGAATATTGTTGCTTTGGTCACAGATTGTAAATTAAAATTGGAGTGAGGACTACATCAATTTCACTTTTTGTATATATCTACCATACCTTTCCCCAGTACTTAATATCTTCAAAATGAATGTTTTTTTTTATCTTAATTCCTATTGTTTCATGCTTTTAATAATTTGCTACATTTATTCCTGTACACTGATTTCTCAGATGAGAGATTTGAGAAGAACTATCTTATGAAGTGTTGGGAGAATATATGTAGAAAATTGGGAGGAGATAATCATCTGTGTTTATATAGTAGAAGTGGCATAAGTAAACATACATTAGTATGTTTAAACATAAATGTGCATATACATGTGCATATGTCCATACAAACATCACACCCGAACACACTGAGAGAAGTGTGAATTTTATAAATTGGTGATGATAGAACTTACTCTTAGGAAGTGGTTTCACAATAAATCTTGACAAGAGTAAACAAGTTAAGAAGATTATCACCAGATAGCCGTGGTTCTAAACAGTGTTGGATGTAAAGAAAAGGGCAACTGGGTTACTGACAAAATTAATAAACTATAATGCCTAGCCAAGTAAAATCATCGGACATTTATAAAAAGAAGTATCAGCAACTCTGTTGTTGGACATATATCTGTGAATGTCAGGTGGAGGAAAGGTCATAAAAAGAAAATTGATAATATTTAATAAAAATATATATGACTAAGCACTTAATATTTTTGCAGATTAGGCATTTATTTTAAAATTAAGAAGTTCATTTGTTTTGAAGTTAATATTCATGCTGATATATTTCTGTTATGAGGGAAATTGGAACCGTTAAGTATTGTGGTACAACATAGAAGACCCATTTCTTGAGAAATAAACTCACTAAAGAACTATGAATTATGTTATCTATGATGAATTTTTTTTCTTTTTTTATTCTTATGTTAATCCCCATACATTACATCATTAGTTTTAGATGAAGTGTTCCATGATTCATTGTTTGTGCATAACACCCAGTGCTCCATGCAGAATGTGCCCTCCTCAATACCCACCACCAGGCTAACCCATCCTCCCACCCCCCTCCCCTCTAGAACCCTCAGTTTGTTTTTCAGAGTCCATCATCTCTCATGGATCGTCTACCCCTCCGATTTCCCCGGCTCCATTCTTCCCCTCCCGCTACCTTCTTCTTCTTTTTTTTTTTTTCTTAACATATATTGCATTATTTGTTTCAGAGGTACAGATCTGAGATTCAACAGTCTTGCATAATTCACAGCGCTTACCAGAGCACCTACCCTCCCCAGTGTCTATCACCCAGCCACCCCATCCCTCCGACCCCACCCCCCATTGCAACAACTCTCAGTTTGTTTCCTGCGATTAAGAATTCCTCATATCAGTGAGATCATATGATATATGTCTTTCTCTGTTTGACTTATTTCACTCAACATAATACCCTCCAGTTCTATCCACGTCGTTGCAAATGGCAAGATCTCATTCCATTATTTATTTATTTATTTATTTATTTGAGAGAGAGAGTGAGAGAGAGAAAGAGCACAAGAGCGGGGAGCGGGAGAGGGAGAAGCAGACTCCCCACTGAGCGGGGAGCCCGATGCGGGACTCGATCCCGGGACTCCAGGATCATGACCTGAGCCAAAGGCAGTCGCTTAACCAACTGAGCCACCCAGGCGCCCAAGATCTCATTCCTTTTGATGGCTGCATAATATTCCATTGTATATATATACCACCTCTTCTTTATCCATTCATCTGTCGATGGACATCTTGGCTCTTTCCACAGTTTGGCTATTGTGGACATTGCTGCTATAAACATCGGGGTGCATGTACCCCTTCAGATCCCTACTTTTGTATCTTTGGGGTAAATACCCAGTAGTGCAATTGCTGGATCATATGGTAGCTCTATTTTCAACTTTTTGAGGAACCTCCGTACTGTTTTCCAGAGTGACTGCACCAGCTTGCCTTCCCACCAACAGTGTAGGAGGGTTCCCCTTTCTCCGCATCCCCGCCAACATCTGTCATTTCCTGACTTGTTAATTTTAGCCATTCTGACTGGTGTGAGGTGGTATCTCATTGACGTTTTGGTTTGGATTTCCCTGATGCCGAGCGATATTGAGCACTTTTTCATGTGTCTGTTGGCCATTTGGATGTCTTCTTTGGAAAAATGTCTGTTCATGTCTTCTGCCCATTTCTTGATTGGATTCTTTGTTCTTTGGGTGTTGAGTTTGATGAGTTCTTTATAGATTTTGGATGGTAGCCCTTTATCTGATATGTCATTTGCAAATATCTTCTCCCATTCTGTCAGTTGTCTTTTGGTTTTGATGACTGTTTGCTTTGCAAAAACTTTTTATCTTGATGAAGTCCCAATAGTTCATTTTTGCCCTTGCTTCCCTTGCCTTTGGAGATGTTTCTAGGAAGAAGTTGCTTCAGCTGAGGTCAAAGAGGTTGCTGCCTGTGTTCTCCTTTAGGATTTTGATGGACTCCTTTCTCACATTGAGGTCTTTCAACCATTTGGAGTCTATTTTTGTGTGTGGTGTAAGGAAATGGTCCAGTTTCATTCTTCTGCATGTGGCTATCCAATTTTCCCAACACCATTTGTTGAAGATACTGTCTTTGTTCCATTGGACATTCTTTCCTGCTTTGTCAAAGATGAGTTGACCATAGAGTTGAGGGTCCATTTCTGGGCTCTCTATTCTGTTCCATTGATCTATGTGTCTGTTTTTGTGCCAGTACCATGCTATCTTGATGATGACAGCTTTGTAATAGAGCTGGAAGTCCGGAATTGTGATGCCGCCAATTTGCTTTTCTTTTTCAATATTCCTCTGGCTATGCGGGGTGTTTTCTGGTTCCATACAAATTTTAGGATTAGTTGTTCCATTTCTTTGAAAAAAGTGGATGGTATTTTGGTAGGGATTGCATTGAATGTGTAGATTGCTCTAGGTAGCATTGACATCTTCACAATATTTGTTCTTCTAATCCATGGGCATGGAACGTTTTTCCATTTCTTTGTGTCTTCCTCAATCTCTTTCATGAGTATTTTATAGTTTTCTGAGTACAGATCCTTTGTCTCTTTGGTTAGATTTATTCCAGGTATCTTATGGTTTGGGGTGCAATTGTAAATGGGATAGACTCCTTAATTTCTCTTTCTTCTGTCTTGTTGTTGGTGTATAGGAATGCCACTGATTTCTGTGCATTGATTTTATATCCTGCCACTTTACTGAATTCCTGTATGAGTTCTAGCAGTTTTGGGGTGAGTCTTTTGGGTTTTCCACATAAAGTATCATATCATCTGCAAAGAGTGAGAATTTGACTTCTTCTTTGCCAATTTGGATGCCTTTGTTTTTTCTTTGTTGTCTGATTGCTGTGGCTAGGACTTCCAGGACTATGTTGAATAGCAGTGGTGATAGTGGACATCCCTGCCGCATTCCTGACCTTAGGGGGAAAGCTCTCAGTTTTTCCCCATTGAGAATGATATTCGCTGTAGGTTTTTCATAGATGGCTTTTATGATATTGAGGTAGGTACTCCCTATCCCTATGCTCTGAAGAGTTTTGATCAAGAAAGGATGCTGTACTTTGTCAAAAACTTTTTCTGCATCTATTGAGAGGATCATATGATTCTTGTTCTTTCTTTTGTTAATGTATTGTATCACATTGATTGATTTGCGGGTGTTGAACCAACCTTGCAGCCCAGGGATAAATCCCACTTGGTCGTGGTGAATAATCCTTTTAATGTACTGTTGGATCCTATTGGCTAGTATTTTGGTGAGAATTTTTGCATCCATGTTCATCAGGAATATTGGTCTGTAATTCTCCTTTTTGATGGGGTCTTTGTCTGGTTTTGGGATCAAGGTAATGGTGGCCTCATAAAATGAGTTTGGAAGTTTTCCTTCCATTTCTGTTTTTTGGAACAGTTTCAGAAGAATAGGTATTAATTCTTCTTGAAATGTTTGGTAGAATTCCCCTGGGAATCCATCTGGCTCTGGGCTTTTGTTTTTTGGGAGATTTTTGATGACTGCTTCAATTTCCTTAGTGGTTATAGGTCTGTTCAGGTTTTCTATTTCTTCCTGGTTCAGTTTGGTAGTTGATACATCTCTAGGAATGCATCCATTTCTTCCAGGTTATCTAATTTGCTGGCATAGAGTTGCTCATAATATGTTCTTATAATTGTTTGTATTTCTTTGGTGTTGGTTGTGATCTCTCCTCTTTCATTCATGATTTTGTTGATTTGGGTCATTTCTCTTCTCTTTTTGATAAGTCTGGCCAGGGGTTTATCAATCTTGTTAATTCTTTCAAAGAAACAGCTCCTAGTTTCGTCGATCTGTTCTACTGTTCTTTTGTTTTCTATTTCATTGATTTCTGCTCTGATCTTTATGATTTCTCTTCTCCTGCTGGGTTTAGGCTTTACTTGCTGTTCTTTCTCCAGCTCCTTTAGGTGTAGGGTTAGGTTGTGTACTTGAGACCTTTCTTGTTTCTTGAGAAAGGCTTGTATTGCTATATACTTTCCTCTTAGGACTGCCTTTGCTGCATCCCAAAGATTTTGAATAGTTGTGTTTTCATTTCCATTGGTTTCCATGTATTTTTTTAATTCTTCTTTAATTTCCTGGTTGACCCATTCATTCTTCAGTAGGATGCTCTTTAGCCTCCATGTATTTGAGTTCTTTCCAACTTTCCTTTTGTGATTGAGTTCTAGTTTCAAAGCATTTTGGTCTGAAAATAGGCAGGGAATGATCCCAATCTTTTGTTACCAGTTGAGACCTGATTTATGACCTAGGATGTGATCTATTCTGGAGAATGTTCCATGGACACTAGAGAAGAATGTGTATTCCATTGCTTTGCGGTGGAATGTTCTGAATATGTCTGTGAAGTCCATTTGGTCCCATGTGTCATTTAAAGTCTTTATTTCCTTGTTGATCTTTTACTTAGACGATCTGTCCATTTCAGTGAGGGGGGTGTTAAAGTCCCCCACTATTATTGTATTGTTGTCGATGTGTTTCTTTGCTTTTGTTATTAATTGCCTTATATAATTGGCTGCTCCCATGTTAGGGGCATAGATATTTACAATTGTTAGATCTTCTTGTTGGATAGATCCTTTAAGTAGCATATAATGTTCTTCCTCATCTCTTATTACAGTCTTTGGTTTAAAATCTAATTTGTCTGATATAAGGATTGCCACCCCAGCTTTCTTTTGGTATCCATTAGCATGATAAATGGTTTTCCACACCCTCACTTTCAATCTGGGGGTGTCTTTGGGTCTAAAATGAGTCTCTTGCAGACAGCATATTGATGGGTCTTGTTTTTTAATCCAGTCTGATAGCCTGTGTCTTTTGATTGGGGCATTTAGCCCATTTACATTCAGGGTAACTATTGAAAGATAGGAATTTAGTGCCATTGTATTGCCTGTAAGGTGACTTTTACCGTATATTGTCTGTGTTCCTTTCTGGTCTATGTTGCTTTTAGGCTCTCTCTTTGCTTAGAGGACCCCTTTCCAGATTTTCTGTAGGGCTGGTTTTGTGTTTGCAAATTCCTTTAGTTTTTGTTTGTCCTGGAAGCTTTTTATCTCTCCTTCAATTTTCAATGACAGCCTAGCTGGATATAGTATTCTTGGCTGCATATTTTTCTCATTTAGTGCTCTGAATAGATCCTGCCAGTCCTTTCTGGCCTGCCAGGTGTCTGTGGATAGGTCTGTTGTCAATCTAATATTTCTACCCTTGTAGGTTACATATCTCTTCTCCCGAGCTGCTTTCAGGATTTTCTCTTTGTCTATGAGACTCATAAGTTTTACTATTAGATGTCGGGGTGTTGACCTATTTTTATTGATTTTGAGAGGGGTTCTCTGTGCTTCCTGGATTTTCATGCCTGTTTCCTTCCCCAAATTAGGGAAGTTCTCTGCTATAATTTGCTCCATTATACCTTCTGCCCCTCTCTCTCTTTCTTCTTCTTCTGGGATCCCAATTATTCTAATGTTGTTTCGTCTTATGGTATTTCTTATCTCTCGAATTCTGCCCTCGTGATCCAGTAGTTGTTTTTCTCTCTTTTTCTCAGCTTCTTTATTTTCCATCATTTCATCTTCTATATTACTGATTCTCTCTTCTGCCTCATTTATTCTAGCAGTTATCGCCCCCATTTTTTATTGCACCTCATTAATAGCCTTTTTGATTTCTACTTGGTTGGATTTTAATTCTTTTACTTCTCCAGAAAGGGTTTCTCTAATAACTTCCATATTTTTTTCAAGCCTAGCTAGTATCTTTAAAGTGATGATTCTGAACTCTAGATCTGACATCGTACTAATTTCTGTATTCAGTAGGTCCCTGGCAGTCGGTACTACCTCTTGTTCTTTTTGTTGAGGTGATTTTTTCCGTCTTGTCATTTTGTGTAGAGGAGAATAGATTAATGAGAGAACAAAATGCTAGCAGAGTAACAACGTCCCCAGAAAATATACTCTAAACAAATCAGAAAAGACCTGAAGCAGTGGAACAAGAAACGGAAAGAGAGAAAAAAGAAAAAGAAAAAGATAAAGATAAAAACAAAAACAAACAAAACAAAACAACAACAACAAAAAAACCAGAATGTGATCCAATATGATCAGGCTGGTATATAGATCAGTGCCACACACTAGATTTGGGGTGTATTTTGGTCTTTTAGAAGAAAGTGCCTCCCAAAATTTTAAAGAAAGAAAAACTTATATATGTACAAAAATAAGGGTTGATATGAGGAAGGGATGGAATATGACTGTAAAGATGGAAATTATAAAAAATTTTATAAAAGGAATTGATAAGAAGTTGTTTGAAAAAAGAAAGAAGAGGATTTTAAAAAAAAGAGAGAAAAAAAAAGGGAGAGAATGTGATCAGGCAGGGGAATAGGAAACACCATATACTAGAGATTTAGGGTATATTTTAATCTGTTAGAAGGAACTATCTCAAAATTTTAAAGAGAGAACAACTTATATATATAAGCCAAAAATACGGGTAACTACTCTGAAGGGATAGAATATGACTCTAAAAATGATAAATAAAAATGTGTTTTTTTTAAAAAAGGGATTGATAAGATGTTGGTTGAAAAAGGGAAAAATAAAAATTCAAAAAAAAAAAAAAAGAAAAAAAGACAGTTAAAAAAAAATTAACTTTGAAAGACTAAAGAATCATGGTAAAAAAGCCATGAATTCTATGTGCAGTATTCCCCTAGCGCTGGAGTTCTGCCGTTCTCATTGATCGGTAAACTTGGTCTTGGCTGGCTGTTCTCGCTGATCTTCTGGGGAGGGGCCTGTTGCCGTGGTTTCCAAATGTCTCTGCCGGAGGCGGAATTACCCCGCCCTTGCCCCCTCCCGGCTAAGTAATCTGCTCGGGTTTGCTCTCCGGGGCTTTTGTTCCCTGCGAGCTTTCTATACAGCTTTGGAGGCGGAGAGTGAAAATGGTGGCCTCCCAATCTCTGCCCCGGAGGAGCCGAGAACTCGGGGCCCGCTCCTCAGTGAGCCCCCAGAGAAAAGCCGTCAGTCACTCCCATCTCCCCGGTCTCCGGCCACACTCCGTGCTCACCCTGCCTGCGACCCTGTGTTTCTATCTCTGGCACCCGACCCCGGGTGGAGTCTCCAAACCCAGCAGATCCCTGTGGTGCACTCCCGCGCGGCTCCTCCCGGGGGAGGAAGGTGAGTCTCCCCGGATCTGCTACTTGTTGTGTCCCTGCTGGAGGAGCAGGGGCCCGACTGTGCCCCGGATCATGGTTTATGGCCACCCCGAGCTGAGAGCCCGCGCCTGGGCTCCGCCTCTGCAGCCGGCTTCCCTGCTCCATTACCTGGGAGCTCTGCCACACTCAGGCACCCCCAGTCTTTCTGTGACCCTGAGTGTCCTGAGACCACACTGTCCCGGAGGTTTCCACCCTCCACTTAGCCACCAGAGTGATGTCCCTCAGTGGAGCAGACTTTTAAAAGTTCCGATTGTGTGCTCTGTGGTTCTATCACTTGCCAGAAGTGGATGATAGAGGCCCCTCCCCCGCCGTCTATCCTCCCGAATATCGCCTCGGATTCACTTCTCCGCACATCCTACCTTCCAGAAAGTGGTCGCTTTTCTGATGAGAGAGTTGTTGCTATTCTTTTCTTCGATCTCCTGTTGAATTTGTAGGTGTTCAGAATGGTTTGATCTCTATCCAGCTGAATTCCTGTGAGGAGATGAAATCCAGGTCTACTACTCCTCCGCCATCTTGCTCCACCCCCCTCTATGATGAATTTTAAGTGTGGTGATCTATGAACAATAATTTTACTAGCGAGTACAAATGAGTAGAAACATATGGTACACAGACCCTCTCTGTTTTTATTGGGCAAAAATATATCATCTACCTTCTAGTGGAAGTAAATAAATTGTAGGAAAGTTCCTTTTTTAAGATTTTATTTATTTATTTATTTTAGAGAGAGAAAGAGTGAATGGGGGAGGGGAAGGCAGACAGAGAGGGAGAGAGAATCTCAAGCAGAGTACATGCTGAGCAGAGAGCCCAACATGGGTCTGGACATGGGGCTTGACGTGGAGCTCCATATGAGGCTCGATCCCGCAACCCTGAGATCATGACCTGAGCTGATATCAAGAGTCTGATGCTTAACCAGTTGAACCACCCAGGTGCCCCAATTGTAGGAAACTTTCAAAATGCTTTTATAATGAGACAATTCATATAAAATTGATCCAATCATGAGATGCATTTTTATGTTCTGTTGTTTCAACATTGAAATCATTTCGTAAAAATTTTGTGTCATTATATCGTCAGATGGTTATTTTATTAGAAATGTAAAAATTGGGGCACCTGGGCAGCTCAGTCATTAAGTGTCTCCCTTCAGCTCAGGTCATGATCCCAGGGTCCTGGGATCAAGCCCTGCATTGGTCTCTCTGCTCAGCAGGAGGCCTGCTTCTCCTTCTCCCACTCCCTGTGGTTGTGTTCCCTCTCTCACTATGTCTCTCTCTATCAAATAAATAAATAAAATCTTAAAAAAAAAAGAAATGTAAAAATTGCCTATTATAATAAATACAAAATATGAGGTATTTTATGATACCATTGGTCTCTTTCATAAAATATTAATATAAAATTAATTTTAAAATAATACCCATATTATTTTACATAAATACTTATGGGAGCCTTTGAAAAATAAAATACTGGAAATATTAAACTGCCATTTCATTGAATTCATGACATTAAATTCTATCCTTGTAATTGCAACTGAGTAGGAAAAACTTTACATACTTATATGGACCACTAGATTGTCTCTCCAGAATGGCCAACCTTTTCACATTCTATTGATATTCTGACTTAAAATATACAAGGGAGAAAAAAAGAAAAAAAGGCTAAATGGGGCATATTTTAGATCAAAACAAGATTAAGCTCTGTTGCAATAGAAAAGCCAGAATTCTCTCACATTATTTTTACTATTTTTGTTTTATTTTTTTCTTTTCTTTTATTATTATTATTATGTTATGTTAATCACCATACATTACATCATTAGTTTTTGATGTAGTGTTCCATGATTCATTGTTTGCATATAATAAACTAGATTTTCAATGGAGAAACAACAATTAGGAAATATTTCCCAGTGAATCTTTAACCTTCAGAAACATGTTAATTTTAGACTGCAATTGAACTGGCTTAGAGGTATTACATACCAGGCTTTGAACCTTAACTTTGCCACTTCAGCTGCTATGTGATCTTAACCTTTTTTTTTTTTTTTTTTATGTTATGTTAATCACCATACATTACACCATTAGTTTTTGATGTAATGTTCCATAATTCATTGTTTGCATATAACACCCAGTGCTCCATTTAATACGTGCCCTCTTTAATATCCATCCCCCCACCCTCCTCCCCTCTAGAACCCTCAGTTTCTTTCTCAGAGTCCATAGTCATCTTTCCTTCTGATTCCCCCTCCTTCATTTTTCCCTTCCTACTATCTTCTTCTTTATTTATTTTTTTAACATATAATGTATTATTTGTTTCAGAGCTACAGGTCTGTGATTCAACAGTCTTACATAATTCACAGTGCTCACCATAGCCCGTACCCTCCCCAATGTCTATCACCCAGCCACCCCATACATCTCACCCCTCACCACTTCAGCAACCCTCTGTTTGTTTCCTGAGATTAGGAATTCCTCATATCAGTGAGATCATATGATACATGTCTTTCTCTGATTGACTTATTTCACATAGCATAATACCCTCTAGTTCCATCCACATCGTTGCAAATGGCAAGATTTTTGTTGTTTTGTTTTGTTTTGTTTTGTTTTTGATGGGTGCATAATATTCCATTGTATATATATATACCACTTCTTTTTTATCCATTCATCTGTTGATGGACATCTTGGCTCTTTCCATAGTTTGGCTATTGTGGACATTGCTGCTATAAACATTGGGGTGCATGTGCCCCTTCAGATCACTACATTTGTATCTTTGGGGTAAATACCTAGTAGTGCAATTACTGGGTTGTAGGGTAGCTCTATTTTCAACCTTTGAGGAATCTCCATACAGTTTTCCAGAGTGACTGCACCAGCTTACATTCCCACCAACAGTGGAGGAGGGTTCCCCTTTCTCCGCATCCTTGCCAACATCTGTCGTTTCCTGACTTGTTAATTTTAGCCATTCTGACTGGTGTGAGGTGGTATCTCATTGAGGTTTTGATTTGGATTTCCCTGATGCCAAGCGATGTTGAGCACTTTTCATGTGTCTGTTGGGCTTTTGGATGTCTTCTTTGGAAAAATGTCTGTTCATGTCTTCTGCCCATTTCTTGATTGGATACTTTTTTCTTTGGGTGTTGAGTTTAAGAAGTTCTTTATAGATTTTGGATACTAGCCCTTTATCTGATATGTCATTTGCAAATATCTTCTCCCATTCTGTCGGTTGTCTTTTGGTTTTGTTGACTGTTTCTTTTGCTGTGCAAAACTTTTTATCTTGATGAAGTTCCAATAGTTCATTTTTGCCCTTGCTTCCCTTGCCTTTGGCGATGTTTCTAAGAAGTTGCTGTGGCTGAGGTCGAAGAGGTTGCTGCCTGTGTTCTCGTCAAGGATTTTGATGGATTCCTGTCTCACATTTAGGTCTTTCACCATTTGGAGTCTATTTTTGTGTGTGGTGTAAGGAAATGGTCCAGTTTCTTTCTTCTGCATGTGGCTGTCCAATTTTCCCAACACCATTTGTTGAAGATACTGTCTTTTTTCCATTGGACATTCTTTCCTGCTTTGTCAAAGATGAGTTGACCATAGAGTTGAGGGTCCATTTCTGGGCTCTCTATTCTGTTCCATTGATCTGTGTGTCTGTTTTTTTTTTGCCAGTACCATGCTGTCTTGATGATTACAGCTTTGTAATAGAGCTTGAAGTCCAGAATTGTGATGCCACCAGCTTTGCTTTTCTTTTTCAACATTCCTCTGGCTATGCGGGGTGTTTTCTGGTTCCATACAAATTTTAGGATTAGTTGTTCCATTTCTTTGAAAAAAGTGGATGGTATTTTGATAGGGATTGCTTTGAATGTATAGATTGCTCTAGGTAGCATTGACATCTTCACAATATTTGTTCTTCCAATCCATGAGCATGGAACTTTTTTCCATTTCTTTGTGTCTTCCTCACTTTCTTTCATGAGTATTTTATAGTTTTCTGAGTCCAGATTCTTTGCCTCTTTGGTTAGATTTATTCCTAGGTATCTTATGGTTTGGGGTGCAATTATAAAAGGGACCGACTCCTTAATTTCTCTTTCTTCTGTCTTGTTGTTGGTGTATAGGAATGCCACTGATTTCTGTGCATTGATTTTATATCCTGCCACTTTACTGAATTCCTGTATGAGTTCTAGCAGTTTTGGGGTGAGTCTTTTGGGTTTTCCACATAAAGTATCATATCATCTGCAAAGAGTGAGAGTTTGACTTCTTCTTTGCCGATTTGGATGCCTTTTATTTCTTTTTGTTGTCTGAGGCTAGGACTTCTAATACTATGTTGAATAGCAGTGGTGATAGTGGACATCCCTGCCTTTTTCCTGACCTTAGGGGGAACACTCTCAGTTTTTAAGCTTTTGGTTGACATTTCCCCATAAATAAAATTTTGATAGCAATGGTGATTCTTAAATGGTAAATTGAATGATATCACTTGTCTAATTTAATGCCTCACTGGTTTCCCATGCACTTAAAATTCAAATTCTTATCGAGGCCTCTGAGGCTAAAAATGTGCCCTTAATAATGCTCCCTCTTTATCTTCTGTCTATCCCTCAACTCATCATGTTCCAGTCAAATTGGCATCTTTTAGTTTCTTGAACAGTCTTGGCTCTCTTTCTTATCCATGTCCTTTAACATGATTTCTCCTCTACCTAGAGATTTCTTCTCTATATGGTTGGCATTTGCTATTTTCTTCCCATCATTTGCTTTTCAGATCAAATCTTTCCAGGCAGGCTTTCTTTGACCCATCTTTTCAAAAATTGGCTTCCCTATACCCAGAATTATTTATCTTAGTCATTTTTATCTCCTTAACATGGATCTATTAACACAGATAAAATTTTTAATTTGTCTACTTACAAATTTATATTCCATTAAATAGATTGTAGGTCCTACCAGGGCAGAGGCTATGTCTCTCTTGTACTCTATTCTCAGCAGCTAACCCAAGTTCTGTTCCTAGTTATAGGTGTTACTGAATGCCCACTGACATATTTACGGAGTGCATCATTTCCTCAGAGATTGCTTTAAAGAACAAATAGGTAAATCTATTTAAATAATTTTTCACACAACAAATGTTCAAAAACCATTATGCAGAAGTAGAACCATTAGAAAGATAGGAAGAAGAGGAAATGGAGATGAAAGATCATATAATGGTTAGAAATGAGGTTCAGGTATAGAAGCTTTAGAATCAGAGAGCATAACCAAATACTGCTTTTTACCTGCTTTTGGACATCGATGGTCACAACTTTGTGAATCTCATTCCTCATAGGTAATTATGGTTTGTAATAGAGACACCTGGGTGGCTCAGTCGTTAAGCGTCTGCCTTTGGCTCAGGTCATGATCACAGTGTCCAGGGATCGAGTCCCACATCAGACTCCCTGCTCAGTGGGAAGTCTGCTTCTCCCTCTGCCTGTCACTCCCCCTGCTTGTACTCTATCTCTCTCTCTCTGTCTCAAATAAAAAAATAAAATCTTTAAAAAAATTATGGTTTGTAATAATAGTGATACCTAGATCAAAGAATTATTGACAGAGGTAAGTGAGACAAAAAATATATGTAAATTCCCTACTACAGGAACTTGTACATAATAACTACTTGATAAGTGCTTATTTCACTGTGATTTTATTATAATGATTATAGAATTAGAGCTCCATACTTCCTGTGTCAGGACATTTCTGTATTTGATGATGCAATATTTTCAGAACATATGAATTTTTCTATGAAAACAAAATAAAAGGAGAAGACATTAAGTGAAATATCCTGATGATCTGAATGTATATACTAAGGGCATAATAATGTGTATCAACCTGAGGCTAATTCAAAACAAAATGGAATTAAACAAAAGTTAACTTGAGAACTTGTCTTTTAAGCAATGAATACAACAATAAAGTTTTTAAGTGCAAAATTATATTTTATGTAATTTTATGAGAAAAGGTATCCAAGTACTTTTAACTATTGCTTTCCAGAAGTGAAACATTAATTTCTTTCACTGAAAAATGGATGACTATTGTATGACATAGTCTTGAAATGAAACATCATGAGAATTTAAAATAAAATATAACCTCATTCCTCAATGATGAGGTAAATAATAATATTTGAAATTATCGTTCATGGTTTTTTTGTTTGTTTTATTGAAAAAAACTTTAATTTGAGTTCACAAATATTTTGATTTTTTTCACTTTTCTATGGAAGTATAATTTACATAGAATAGCATTCACCATTTTTAGTGTACAGTTCCGTGAGATTTGAAATAGTATTCATTCAACTACCACTGCAGTCATGATAGAGAACAGTTCAATTATCCCCCTGAATCTTGCATGCTTCTTTGGGATTAACCCCTTCTCACACTGTAAGCCCTGGGAACCACTAATATGTTTCTTGTCCCTATTGATTTTCCTTTATCAGAATATTATATATACATACAATTAGGGGCACCTGGATGGCTCAGTTGGTTAAGTGTCTGACTCTTGATTTTGGCTCAGGTCCTGATCTCAGGATCATGAGATCGAGCCCTGCATCAGGCTCCATGCTGTCCATGGAGCCTGCTTTAGGTTTCTCTCTCTCCTCCCTCTGCCCCTCCCAACTTGTGCTTCTCTAAGATAAATAAATAAAATTAAAAAAAAAATAGATAAATACAATCATGTAGCATTACAGAATTTTGAGTCTGGTTTCTTTCACTGGCATTATATATATATATATATATATGAGATTCATCTATGTTTTTGTGAACATCTGTAATTTATTCTTTTTATTGCTGAGTAGCATCCCATTACATGGATGTATCACAGTTCTATCTATTAATCAGTTGAGAGGCACTTGGAGTTTTGACAGGTTTTAACAATTACAAATAAAGCTATTACAAACTTCCATGTACAAAAATTTCTATAAGCAGAGTTTTTTTTTATGTTTTGATAATTACCTGGATGTGGGATATCTGGGTTATATGGCAGGCATAGTGTATTATTTCCAATAGTTTGGACAAAGTTGTCCAAAATAGATGTAACATTTTTTTCATTCTTACCAGCAATGTATGAGAGTCAATTTTTCTTCATCTTAGTCAGAACTTAGTGTTTTCCATTATTATTAATTTATTTTTGCCATTTTAATAGATGTTTGGTGGTATCTCACTGTATGTTAATTTACATTTTCCTAAGCTTATTTGTCATATGTATGTCTTTTTTGTGAAGTGACTGTTGAAATCTTTTGCACACTTTTTTTGGGGATTGTTTTTTTATTAGTGAGTTTCAAGAGGTGTTTTTTTTTAATACTCTATATAAACATCATTTAATTAAAATGTGATAAACAATTTTTTTCACCCTAGTTTTTGGTTTCTCTTCACACTCCCTCAATGGTGTATTCAACAGAAGTGCCTATTTTGATAATACCCAGTTCATCTCTTTTTTTTTTCTTTCATGAATTTTTGATGTTACATTAGAAAACCTTGTGCCTAATCCAAGTTCACAAGACTTTCCTCTGCTCTTTCTTCTAAGAGTTTTATAATTCTGGGTTTTCTATGTAGGTCTAAATCATTTTGAATCTTTATTTTTAGGATGACATTTATGGTTATGTATGTATGTATGTATGTACATATCTATCATCTATCTATCTACCTATTACTACTATTTATTAAAGTTTTTTGTGCATTGTCCTATTGCTATAGCACCATTTGTTGAAAAATTACTTTTTTCTCTACTGAATGCATTTTGCATCTTTGTTGAAATTAAATTGACAATATTAGTGTGGGTCTGATTCTGGACTTATTCTCTTTTTCTCTGGCACCAGTTTCTACATTACTACTGCTTTATAGTGTATTTGAAAACCAGTTAATGTAAGGTCTCAAACTTGTTTTTTTCTTTTCATAAGTTTTCTCTTACTTTTTGGAATTGTATTCCAATTCCTTCAAATTTCCCAATAATGTTTTAAAGAAATTCTATGGCAATTTTGATTGGAATTTCATTGAATAAATACATCAATTGGGAAAGAAAGCATCTTAACAATATTGAGGCTTCTATTTTATAAACATGGAATATCTCTTCACTCATTTAGATATTTTGATTTTTCACCACTTTTTATAGTTTTTGATTGTATCAATATTTTAATATTTCTATTTAAAAATTTCATATTTTTGGTGTATCAAAATTATATAGATGTGTATACACATGCATGCATTTATGTACATTGCATACACCCATAATTTCTGACTGTTCATTGTTAATGTGTAGAACTAGTTTACTTTTATGATTGATTTGAATTTTTATATTGCACTTAAATCATCCTATCTAGCTAAACTTACTCATTAATTCTAGTAGTGTTTTAAGAGTCTTTGGGATTTTTATATGATCATTTTATCTGAATATAGATATATTTTATATCTCTCTTTACAAACCCTATGTCTTTTATATCTTTTTGCTTTCTTTCTTGCACTGACCAGTATGATGTTGAATAAGAGTAATCATTTTAGGGGAAAACGTTTAATCTTTCACCATTATGCATAATGTTAGTTGCAGGGATGCTTTTCAGATATCCTTTACAAGTTTGAGAGTGTCACCTTCCATTTCTAGTTTCCTAAGAGCTTGTATCATGAATGGATGTTAAATTTTGTCAAGGGTTTTCTTGCATCCATTGAGATGATTGTTTATTTTTTTCTTCTTTAGTCTATTGCATGCTGATTTACATGGATTCAATTTTGAACTCACCCTGTATGCTTGGGAAAAACAGCATTCTGTCACAATATATTATCTTTTTTTATGTATTGTGAGATATGTTTACTAGCATTTTGTTGAGGATTTTTGCCTCTATATTCATGAGCAATATTGGTTTGTGGTTTTCTCTTCTGTAATGTCTCTGTCTGGTTTTCTGTGTTATGTGGGCTTTCTCTTCAATATATTAGTGCATTTGTGTGTGTGTGTGTGTGTTTGTGTGTATGTGTGTACAACTGGTTTTATTCTTTAAAATTTGGTGAAGACATCAGGATATGCAGTTTTCCTTGTTGTCAGGATTTTAATTCAAAATTGAACGATTTTAGTAGGTAGTAATATTCAAGTTTTTCTATATCTTCTTGAACAAACTTTGGCAGTTTGTTTCAACGCATTTATCTCTTGCATCTAAGTTGTCCTATTTTTTGAGGTATTCTTGGTATTCCTTTATTTTCTTCTTAATGTCAATACAGTCTGAAGTCCCTCTTTCATTCATGATATTGTTTATGTTTTTTCCTCTTATTTTCTTGGTCAATTTTGCTCAAGATTTATTGATTTTATTGTTTTATTTTTTAAAGAACAAAAGTTTTGATTTTCAAATTTTCTCTACTTTTTTTCCTTTTAGTTTTTTTGATTTAATTTCTTATGCATGATTGGGTTTAATTTTCTCTTCTGTATTTTGTGTCTGAATGTAGAACCTTAGATTATTGTTTGAGACCTTTCTCTTTTCCTAATAGAAGCAATTATTGCTATAAATTTCTCTCTGAATATTGTTTTAGCTACATCCTACATATTTACTATGTTAGATTACCATTTTCATTCATTTTCAAACATTTTCTTGCTGTCCATAGGTTTTTGTTTTTTACCCAACGTGTTAATTAGAAGTGTGTTGTTTATTTTCAAACTATTTGGATACCAGTCCAGATATCTTTTTCTTACTGATTATTAATTTAATTCCAGCATTGCTTGAGATCACACTTTGAATACTTTCAATTTTTATATGTATTTAACTTTTAAAAATAATCTTGGGTATGGTCAGGGTTGAATAATGTCCCATGTGCATCTTAAATAACCATTTATTTTGCTGCTGTTATTTGTAGTGTTATCATTGAGGTCAACTTGGTTGATCCTATGGTTTATCTTTTCTATGTCTTTAGTAGCTTTCTGATTACTTGTCATATCGATTACTAAGGGAAGACCATCTATGCCTTCAACTGTAATTTTCATTTGTTTATTTCTCCTTTAAGTTCTATTAGTTTTTTATTCAAATATTTTGAAGTTTTATATTTAACTACAATTTTTAGATCTAATTTTTAGTTTTAATCTAGTTAATTTTTAGTTCTATTTATGTTATCTTTTTGAAGAATTGAGTTTTTAATCTGCAGATAATAACAGATAGTGTTTCCATAGCATATCTTCTTCCATAGTTTTGCTTTTAATGTATCTGTATATTTATATTTAAAAATGGGATTCATGTGGACAGCATATGAATAAGTCTTGCTCTGTTTTCTATCTGACAATATATCCTTTATTTGGTGGTTAGACTATTTACATTCAGTGCAATCCTGTTAAGATTCGATTAAAATGTACCATCCTGGTGGCCATGGTCTAAATATTCCATCTTTTTAATGTTTCTTTTTTCTGTATTTTTCAGCCCTATTCTTGATGAATTTATATATACATGTGTATATCCACTACTGGCTTAATATTAATACTTTCTTTTTTTAATATTAAAATATTTGCTCTGTTTTTTTTGTTTGTTTCTGTTTTTTAGTTTGCAGTCAGTTATCTTTTAAAGCCATTAGATAAGAAAAATAAATTTATTGTGATCTTCATATATCCCATTTGTAGTGCTCTTCAATTCTTTGTGTAGATCTGTACTTCCTTGTTGTATCATATCCCTTCTGCCTGAAATTTTTTCTTTAACTTTTCCTGTAGTGCATAATATTGTTTTCTATAGCTACTGTAACAAAATACCACAAACCACAGTAAATTTATTTCCTCACAGTTCTGGAGGCCCAGAGTCTGAATCAGTATCACTGGGTTGAAGTCAAGGTGTGAGCCTTGCTCCCTCCCTAGGCTGCAGAGGAGAATCTATTTCTTGCTCTTTCAGTTTCTAATGACTGCTGGCATTTCTTTGCATGTGGTACCATCACTTCACTCTGCCTCCATGATCACCTTGCGTTCTCCCCCTTCAAACCTCCGTCTGCTTCCCTATTTTAAGGACAGTTGTGATTGCATTTAGAGTCCACCCACATAATCCAGGATAATTTCCCCATCTGAGGATTCTTAAATTAATCATATCTGCAAGTCACTGCCATATAAGATAACATTCACAAGTTCCAGATATTAGGATGTGGACATCACTGGGGCAGAATTATCAAGCCTACCACACAGTGTATTGCTGCTGGTTGTTTATCTGATTTCCTTTATTCCTTTTAAAATTGTTTGAAGGTATTTTTGCGGTGATTAAAATTGGGGGGTTATTTTTTTTTCTCTTTTATCTTTCTGCCTCTTATTTGTAACTTTATTATCTTTTGGCTTATACAGTTTTTGAGAAATAGCCTGCAATTCTTATCTTTGTTACTCTGTTTGTAATGCATATTTTCTTTCTTGCTGCTTTCAAGAGTTTTATTAATTGATTTTTTGGTTTCTAGCAGCTTAAAATAATATACTTAGAGGTGTGTGTGTGTGTGTGCGTGTGTGCATACAACTCATGGGTTTGTGGGGACTATAAATAAGGGGATCATATACTTTTATATCCCAAACTCATGTACTTTTTTAGACGGACAGTGGTGCAATTGAAATATGTTGAGAAATCAGGTGTACCCTCCTGGGATTGTCATGGACAAATTGCAGAGTATTTCATCTAACTATAACTGTCTACCTCCTCCTTGTGACAAATGAGACCCTTTGTAAGGGGTACTGTACCCAGTATTGCCATGACTTATATCACTGAATGAAAAAGTGACTGGTTCTTGCTGGAAGCAGTCTTTATTACCTAGAATGGCTTCCAGTTAATACACCAGTTATAATTCATTTGCTTTGCTAAACATTCCACACCTTGCTAAGTAGGAGCAAAACAAAAGGAGTCAATGTTCCTAACCTGTTTGATGCATTCACTGAACCCCCAGTCACCATTTCCCTCTGTCTGCCTGTCCATTTTAGGTAATTATTGTGCGGCACTTGCCAGTCACTGATACTCTCTTTTTAAGTGACTTGCCATGATCTTTTCAGCAGCCATAATGTGGTAAGTTAAAAGTTTGTTGGTTCCTTATTTCTAAACTGCTACTTAATAGTTGTTATCTCATTGGAAAGGAGAATAGTAAAGGAATAAGTAATTATTTGTAAATGTTTTCATGTTCTTTATATTAAATGCCTAAAGGTGAAATAAGCAATCAATTAGCAAAGAGAAAGAAAAGGAGAAAAGAAACATGTACCCTCTGCAATTTGGCATTGATGTTTAGGAGTATATAAAAGGAAAATGCAATGTAACAAGAAGTGTCACCCAAACCTATAATTCATTAGCCATCACACTACTTTCAAAGCCTGTTATGATACTAATAAGTAATGAGCATAAATCATCCTAAAGACTCAGGAGAAGCATATCATTTCCCAAATTATACAATAAAGTCATCACATATTACTAACTTCCTAGAATATGAACAGTAAGAATTTTGATGCCAAGTTTTTCAAATGGTTATGCGGTATTTCCTAGTAATAATTTATATTTTTAGTTTTTCCAATAAAGTGATATCTTTCTTAATTTCAATTTGCTTTTATAAAAAATTCAGAGTAAATTATAAAATACTGAAAATTGTCTTAAAATGTATATTTCCACTGTAGTTAAAGCAATCACTATTATAATCATTTCATCTTCCTCTCCAAAGAAGTGGAATTTTTCATATTCCATTGATGTCACTGGCTTGCATTGTTATTCTTGGCAAATCTTTTAGGAGTTCTGGATCTCTGTTTTTTCATATGAAATTGAGAGATTATCAAGTAATCTGTGATATATACTCTAGTCACTTGCAGGTATGATTATAAGTTTTACTATGTGCATGGCATGACTTTGATCAGAAGAATAAAAGCATTCTAACTTTGCAATTATCCACTGATTTTTAGCTTTGAGAAACCCCTGCTTTTGAAAATAGGGAGAAATAAAAAAATTAAGCTCTTATTAAAATGAACTTTATCAATAATCAAAACTTAATAAATTACCTCTGACATAATTTTTCTTTTTTCTTTTTTTAAGATTTTATTTATTTATCTGACAGAGAGAGACAGCGAGAGAGGGAACACAAGCAGGGGGAGTGGGAGAGGGAGGAGCAGGGAGCCGATTGTGGGGCTCGATCCCAGGACCCTAGGATCATGACCTGAGCCAAAGGCAAATGCTTAACCAACTGAGCCACCCAGGCACCCCTGACATAATTTTTCTGTACTGGTAGACATTAAGACCATTGAGAAACCCATTATCTTTATTCTAGTAGTATGGTATAATCATTTCCTATAATATTAGGCATTATTTTACTTGTTTATGAAAATATGACAAATTGAGAAAATGTTAGAATATAAGTTGTTAATGAATACTCTTATAATGGAAAATTCATATTTCGAGTTGATATAATTATTAAAGACTACAAATATAAGTTTAGCTATTAAGAGTTGTGTCATCTTAAAATGTTTGACATCTTCTGAATGCACAAATAAGAAAAAACTATATATATATATATATATATATATATGAGAATACAATCTCATTTAATGCTGATAATAATTCTATGAGGTTGGTACTGTCATTCTCCTTTTACAAAACATAACAGACATAACAAACTGACATAAATTACCAAAGTCACGTTACTAGAAATTCCTCAGCTGAAGTGTGAACCCAAGTCTACTGATTTCACAGTATGAACTCTTACCTCTCCTCTATAGATCCTCCAGGAGTCAAAAGAATGTAGGAAGGTTAAAAATATATAATTTCCAAATTAGAGTTGAAAAACCTGGCTATGGCCTAGAGAGGTTAGGTGGTTAGCTCAAGGTCACACTGTGAGTAATTACAGTATTTAAGAGGAAAGACAATTGCTCATTTGATGCAACCATGTGCAATTTCATCTGCATAATGCTTCTTTCATTATATTTATGCATTGTAATTATGTCATTAATCAGATTGATAAAGGAAAGCAATAGCAAAAATTCAAGCCAAAACTGCATAGAAACATTTTTGAAATCGTAACTTCCATATATGGTTATTGAAACATTTTTTTCACTTTGTCTCTATAAATATAAAGAAAAGTCATGTTCAAATGATTGATGTAGCCAGAATATGTCCTGTTGTTATTGCTTTGTTTCAACAACTTAATCTTATAAACAATGAAATTCAAATGTTACTAAGCAAAGATACTACGATTTCATTAGCCTGTGCTATTATTAAAATTATAATACACTTACTAAGCTGTCACTAATGTAGGATTTGGTTTGGGATATAACCACAGTAAATTGTGTCCCATGGTCACTGTTCTCTCCCTATATCTTTTATTTCCTTTAAAAAAAATCAATTTAATCCTATTTTCTCTTATCTACTGTCAACTACCACATCTATGTAATTTTTTCTCAAATCTTTATTTCTCACCATGTTCCTATTTTCATATGAAAAGTTCAGTTTCTCCCTTCCTTCCTTCTTTCCTTCCTTCCTTCCTTCCTTCCTTCCTTCCTTCCTTCCTTCTTTCCTTTCTTCCTTCCTTCTTTCCTCCTTCTCTCCCTCCCTCTCTCCCTCCCTCCCTTCTTTTTAATCTTTACATATTACAATAGAAAATTCATCTTTATCCTCATTTAAATATTCAGTCCTTTAAAATTTCCCTTCTTCTGTTATTGGCATCAAAACACTCTTAATCACTATTTTGGTTAAGTTTCTGTTACAAACAGTAATAGTTTGAGTAGAAAAGAATTTTTACCTGACATTAGTTTGCTTACTATATAATTGGAAGGGTAGAAATAATAATAGGTTATAGACAAAAATTCTAAAACAGCTCTCTGCCACCCAAATTACACTGCCTCTGCTAAGATTGTAAAGCTTCTCATTATTGTGTGAAACCATGAGTCAGAATCTTGACTATATTGGCTTTGCGAAGAAATATGAATGTTACCACTGCTAATGCAGGAAACCACAACATCATAAAGCCAGGAACCACAGAACCACATTGCCTCTGCCAATATCTACACCAGCAAAATAGATACCTGGTACACTTATTTTCTTCACTTAATCCAGTTTTGAGTGTAAATTGTGTAAGAGTAAATCTGATGAATAGAACCTAAATCATATTCAGAATTTTAACTAGAAGGGAAGCTGGGTTATGTAGTTGATAGTTTTCAGGGACCTATTGTAAAGAAAAAGCACACTAGTAAGAATTTGGAAGGGAAATTGAATAAGCCATTTATAGCATCTGTCAAAGTTCCCCTCATTTCAGTATTAGAATTGTTTCTGCCTGCTCCCTC
The DNA here is from genome assembly GCF_011800145.1 of Mirounga leonina. Lineage (NCBI taxonomy): Eukaryota > Metazoa > Chordata > Mammalia > Carnivora > Phocidae > Mirounga > Mirounga leonina. The sequence goes on along the minus strand of NW_023270807.1, from coordinate 28,728,449 downwards.
TTCTTGCTATAACTCTGTCCTACAAGGCATTAAATTCCACACATTCTTCTCTTACCGCATCTCACGTATTTGTCAGTTTGTTCCATTTCTACTTCTAAGTCATTTTGAACTTAGTCACATTGCAAAAGTATCCTTATAAGCCTTCTGTGACCTAGGATTTTCTAGATATAGTAATTTTACTAAAATGCTCCTAAACAGTCTTTAATGATTAGCCATTTTCGAAGAGTTCCGACTCCAATAATGGCAGTCTGACCCCATCCCTTCCATCATTAGGCTCTAGCACTCCTAGGTTATAATACTCACATACCCAACTGCCAGAAGCTTCCAAATACCTAACACCCTAGATGGCCCCTTCTTTCTTCTTTTTTTTTTTTTTTTTAAGATTTTATTTATTTATTTGACAGAGAGAGACACAGTGAGAGAGGGAACACAAGCAGGGGGAGTGGGAGAGGGAGAAGCAGGCTTCCCGCTGAGCAGGGAGCCTGACGCAGGGCTCGATCCCAGGACTCTGGGATCATGACCTGAGCCGAAGGCAGACGCTTAACCGACTGAGCCACCCAGGCGCCCCGGCCCCTTCTTTCATAAGCCTAAGAAATTACAAAGCTCTGTATTGTTCTCTTTGATTTAATTAACTACACCTTTGAGAAATCTAAAAGCTTGAGTCATGAAGTTTTGAAACTTACACATTCATTTCTTTATTAGTGGCATACTCAAAGCATAGACAGAATGTCTATAGAGACATAAACACATAACGCTGATGATCTTGCAATATTTCCCTATAAAGTGACAGCAAAATCTTAAACCATAAAATTTGTAAAGACCATATGCACATTACATTTAGTGACTACTGAATAAAGAACTTTATGCCATTGTTCATTTGCTCTTTATACATTTTATTAAAAGATTATTTCATCAAGACATAAATATAGAAATAATCTTATATTACCAAATAAATATTTTGATCTTTACATTTTAACAACTCTATCCTATGTAGTATCATGCCATGTAAAGTGAACTTGTATCTCCATCTGCTCAGAAATCTCTGTCAAACATCTTCCCAGATAGCTTTTTATTACATATATTTTAATTTTATAATTTTAATGATTTTAAGTGAGCTTTATTATAATGTACTTTTCCTTTCCAATGGATTGTGGTTTATGTTTCCAATAAAGTAGTCCACAAGTGAGTCAGAAGTTTTGATTGTCGCAATAATGTGGGCTGGTATACAGTGAATCACTCTTACATTAGTGAGCTGTAGCAAAATACCATAGACTGGATGACATTTATTTCTCACAGCTGTGGAGCCTGGAGAGCCCCACATCAAGGTGCCGGCCAATTCAGTAACTGATAAGAGCCCTCTTTCTCCCTAACAGACATTTGCCTTCTTGCTATGTCCTCACATGGCTTTGTCCCCCCATGTGGGAGCTTCGGTCTCTCTTCCTCTTATAAGGATAATAATCCCATAATGGGGCCTGATCCCCATACCATCTTCTAAACCTAATTATCTCTCAAAGGCCCCAATTCTAAATACTACCGGTCTGCAGGTTAAGGTTTCAACACATTAATTTTGAAGGGACACAAACATTCAGTCCATAAGACTTCTCCAGTGATTTTTACTGGATGTGGAACATTCACTCATGCTTGTATCAGAAAGTACTACAATAAAGGAGAGGATAGTTTGTACAGATCATCACATCTACACTAATGTTAATAAAAATATGCCTTTGATGCATCACTTTTCTGCCCTCAGAATAGCTGTTACTGGTCCCTCTTCGCTGCACTGCTTTACTTTACAGCTCTGGTCACTGTGAATTCCATTCTTAACACCCCAAATTACTGATGCCATTGCCCCTGATGAATTCCACTGATCCTACCTTTCATCTTTCCATGTTTCTTTTTTTTTTTTAAGATTTTATTTATTTATTAGAGAGAGAGAGAGAGAATGATGGGGGGAGGAGGGGCAGAGGGAGAGGGAAAAGATGGTCCCTGCTGAGCAGGGAGCCCAATGTACGGCTCAATCCCAGGACCCTGGGGTCATGAGCTGAACCACAGGCAGACACGTAACTGACTGAGCCACCCAGGCAGCCCTGTCCATGTTTCTTCTTTTTGATCTATATTTTATTTTGTCACATCTTAGATTATGTTTTCTTAGGTTTTATATTTAATATTATTTCATCTTCTGTTTTAACTTCACTTCGAAAACATCTTGATAATATTTCTGTCTTAAATTTATTTTAGTGACTCCATGGAAATATATTGATCTACAATATTTTGGTTATTTCCTAGATACCGGGAAAATACAAGAAATGTACAGTCCCTTCCTCCAAGGGGTTTACAGACTGTCTTCAAAGTGTAATCTGTAAATGAATAATTACAAAAACAGTAAGTAAGTCCTCCATGGGTGGAAGGGAAAGGGAGATTTTCTAGAGAGAACCTAACTGGAGAAAAGTTAAATGGTAGAGAAACAGAAACTAAGATGGAGAAAACCTGAAACTTGAAGGAAGAGTCAAGGGTATGTGAGTGAGAAGCAAAGGTGCTAGTAGGAGAAAGAAAATAAAGACAGAAAAGAATGAGAGTGAGTACACTACATTCCGTATATGCAGTAACTTGTGTATGGATGTCAGGCTATGGGATTAAAAATTTAGGCAGAAATTGGTTATTAGAGGTACTTTCATGTTATTCTACTGTGTTTGTATTTATCCTGGAGAGTTTAAGTACGGAGTTTTGAAGAACCTTCTCTAGGGAAATGACACAATCGTATTTGTGGGGTTCACTCAGGCAGATTAAGTCTAAAAAGCCTTGTGATATCAAAAGACACAGGTCCAATTGATAATGAATGCATGGCTCTGGGACTGAGGTCTTGGGACTGGTGATATGTATTTACTATTTATTAGCATATTTTCTTTGTTGAGGGTACGTATACTGAAAAAAAAAAGTGCTTAGAATGAAAAAAGGACTGACAGCATAAGCACTGGGGAAAAATCAGATCATGCCCCTTTGTTCCATAGCATAAAATGCAAAATTTTGCCCAAGAATTTACTCACACTGTTATGTAATTGTTAGTTCTCTTTTTTTTGTCTCCACAAATAGAAAGTAACTTTTTCTTCAAGACATTTCTTTTGCATTCCTTTTCAAAAAAAAAAAAAAAAAAAAGAACTTGTTAAGAAAATGTCAAAACAATGTCTGTCATAAAATTCTACCTTTACTGTTGTTGAAAATTTTCTTCATATGTCATCACATTTTGGTTCCTGGTTATTACACAATTTCTAAATTTGTCAGACCGTGCAGTTCTGATAACAGAAAAATTTATTTCCTGTTCCAATCATTAGATGAGTTCTAATTCTCTAGTGTAAGAAGCAAGCAGAAGTAGTCAAAATGATAAAAAGAGGACCCAGAAGTGACACAGAATCCAGAGCTACGTAACTAAAGGGATTGGCAAACAAAGCTGATCCTTCAGAAAGGTTAACTAAGGGAAATGACAATTAAAAGACTCCAAGGATAGGATATTAGGATATTAGGAGATCACGATGAAAGTGGAGTCTTAATGGACAAAGACTGGTAGATTGAGATGCGAACTGGATAAGACAGTAGAGATATGTAATCTAGAACAATCTTCCAATACATTTACTTGTGTGTGAAAGGATGGAGAAAGGTGGCAGAGGGGGAAGGATTTTAAAGAGTAATGGTTCGGGGCACCTGGGTGGCTCAGTCGTTAAGCATCTGCCTTCGGCTCAGGTCATGGTCCCAGGGTCCTGGGATCGGGCCCCGCATCGGGCTCCCTGCTCAATGGGGGGCCTGCTTCTCCCTCTCCCACTCCCCCTGCTCGTGTTCCCTCTCTCGCTGTGTCTCTCTCTGTCAAATAAATAAAATCTTTAAAAAAAAAAAAAAGTAATGGTTCAAAATTTTGTTTGCTGTGTTTGGATTTAGTGGATTTTGTTTCTTTGCTTGTTTACCTGTCCCGCCATTTCTTTAAATATAGAAAGATACTCGAATACATTAACAATGTCCAGTTGTTGTGAGTGGCTCAGAGAGAAATTATCTGTATTTTAAAATATTTGAGTTTCTTTTCGGTAATTCTCAGTTCCATAAACTGTTTTTGGAAGCCCATGATCTATAGAATAAGGACCTCTTTATTATTATTATTTTTAAAGATTTTATTTATTTATTTGAGAGAGAGAGAATGAGAGAGAGCACATGAGAGAGGGGAGGGTCAGAGGGAGAAGCAGACTCCCTGCCGAGCAGGAAGCCCGATGCGGGACTCGATCCAGGGACTCCAGGATCATGACCTGAGCCGAAGGCAGTCGCTTAACCAACTGAGCCACCCAGGCGCCCAAGGACCTCTTTAGACAATAGCTTAACTGTATTTTTTGTTTTCTGTCAATTGTATTCTTTTTTTCAGGTTGATGTCGTCTCTTTGTTTGTTTGTTTTGCTTTATTTTGTTTCAAGTTTTTATTTAAATTCCAGTTAATTAACATGTAGTGCAATACTAGCTTCAGGTGTAGAATTTAGTGATTCATTACTTACCTTTAATACCCAGTGCTCCTCATCTATCTATAATACTAAAGTTTTCAAACACATCGGTAATATTAATAGCAGTGCCTCTAAAATAATTACAGTACCATGAAAAAGAATTGCTGAAATACCTTTGGCGAACAGTTGCCCAGACACATGATACAATAATATATGCCACTTTTGAAATACATGTATAATAAAGGGGTATGAGCAAAGTTTGTGTAAATGCTAATAGACATCTGCATGTAATATACACTTCTGAATCAACATATAAAATATCCAGTTTAGCAGCTTTGCAAAACATTTACAAAGAGAAAAAGATAACTAGTAACTTGAAATGTTCTTTTAAATGTTATTAGATTATGATGATTTTAGAAATATGACTTCTGACAAATAATTGTAGCAGTTGAATATTATGCATAGTAATTTGTTTCATGATTAGACATTGTCCTGATTTTATTGAACATGTTAAAATATAGCAAATTAAAATGATCTTGCTCCTTTGAAAAAGATTTACTGATTAGTACTCATGTTCAGAAACTAAGTGCTTATCATTATTGTATTACTTGATGAACACAGATTTGAAATGCAAAGCGATAGTTGGCCTGAAATAATGAAATGAGACAGGCACTTGTATTCATATTTACTAAAATGGCTTTGTATGTTATGCAACAAACTGTATAACAAATTTTGCTATTTTGGCATTTTGTCAGAGGTATTTTCAAGGTTTTGATGTGGCTACTAATAATATTCTAGAAAATAGTACAATTAATTTATGAATTTTAGCAAATCTGCTTATCTCTATAGTGAGAATCAGCTATAATTAAGTTTGAAAATTGCCATGCCTCTTTCAGTTATGGTTACAAACAATTTAGTACTCATGCATAGTCAATAAACGTTGACAGAGACCTGGGACTAATCAGAAGAAATAGCATATGCTCTCTGCTTTAGAAGAATTTGGTCTATTAGAAAAGACAGATTTGTAAGCAAGTAATTGGCGCTCTACCATGCTATGAACAAAGTGTTGTAGAAGCCAAAAGAAGGAGAAAATGCTGCCTCGGTCAGAATGTGGGAGGAGTTCATGAGATCAGGATTTGTAAGGAGGAAATTTTTTAATTTGGTCATAGTGATGAATAGTAGGAATTTTTCCTAGCGTGAAGAGAGGGGAGAATGTTATACATTTGGAGGTAAATATTGATGTTTATCCAAATCAAAAGAATAGAAATAAACCTTAGAGAAGACCTAATAGGCATCATTTTTTTATCTCATTTTTTAAAGTGATGCAAACAAATCTGGATGGAGATGTCAAATCTAGACAAACATTTTTACTCTCTCGCTCTCTTTTTTCTCTTTTTTACAGATGATTGTATTTTTGTTCTTATTGAAGTATAATTAACATAATTTTATATATATATATACACACACACATATATACACATACATATATATAAACTAACATACTGTTAGTTTCCAGTGTACAAAATAGTGATTCAGCACTTACATACTTTACTAAAGATTAATGTGATATCTAGTTACCATCTGTCACCATACAAAGTTATTACAATACTATTACTTTTTTAAGTTTATTTATTTATTTATTTATTTATTTATTTATTTATTTATTTATTTA
>NW_023270807.1:28634985-28722296 GCF_011800145.1 Mirounga leonina | reverse complement strand
TTATTTATTTATTTATTTATTTATTTATTTATTTATTTATTTATTTAGAGAGTGCATGTGAGCAGGGGGAGGGAGCAGAGGGAGAGAGAGAATCCCAAACAGACTCCAAGCTGAGCATGGAGCCTGACATTGGGCTCAATCCACGACCCCAAGAACATGACCCCAGCCAAAATCAAGAATCTAACTCAACAAAGTCATGCAGGCGCCCCAGTTATTACAATATTATTGACCATATTTTCTATGCTGTACTTTATATCCTTGTAACTCATTTGTTTTGTAAGTGGAAGAAGTTTGGACCTCTTAATCCACTTCACCTGTTTTGCACATTCCTCCACCTTCCTTCCCTCTAGCAACTGCCAGTTCTGTGTATTTATGAATTGTTTTTGTTTTGTTTCATGTGTTTGTTTTGTTTTTTTAGATTCCACATTTAAGAAAAATCACATGGTATTTGTCTTTTTCTGACTTATTTCACTTAGTATAATGCCTTTTAGGTCCATCCATGTCGTCACAATGGAATTATACTTCCATTATAAATATATATCACATCTTCCTTATTCATTCATCTACCTGTAGACACTTGTGTTGCTTCCATATCTTGTCTATTATAAGTAATGCTGCAATGAACATAGGGTGTATATATCTTTCTAACTAGTGTTTTTGTTTTCTTCAGATAAATGTGCAGAGGTGGAATTGCTGGATCGTATGGTATTTCTATTTTTAATTTTTTGAGGAACCTCCACACTGTTTTTCATAGTGGCTGCACCAATTTATATTCCCACCAACACTGCACAAAAATTACCTTTTCTCCATATCCTCCTAGGCATGAGGAGAAAGGAAGGAAAGAAAAAAAAGGGAAAGGAGGAAGGAAAGAAATCTGGTGAATATTATCTTCACCTGAGTGGTGAAGTCAATGCAAGATGGTATAAACTAGTTCTGTCTGAATTCAAAGCCAATACTCTCACTCACTCTGTGTGTGTGTATTGATATATATGCTGGTATATATGTTATTAATTAGTTACCAAATGCTATTTAGTAAGGATTAAATAAGGCTTTCTCCATAGGTGAAATAATGCAATATGAAATGATTTGAAGGACGAGTTTGTTTGAAGGACTAGTTACCATAATTTGAAGGGCATAGAAAATATCTCCACAACCACAGGATATCTATATCAATAGTCTGCCATGGTAATCAAAATTTCAAAATTGGGAAAATTATATCACTTATAAAATACCATTTTTGAAAACTTATGTTAAAAATTATGTGCCAGATGTTGAAAACATGTAATTCATCATTTCTTTTAACTATTTAAGTTAAAGGAGTGGTTTTTATCAACTTAATAAAAAATAAAAAGTGAAGTAGCGGGCGCCTGGGTGGCTCAGTTGATTAAGCGACTGCCTTTGGCTCAGGTCATGATCCTGGAGTCCCGGGATCGAGTCCCGCATCGGGCTCCCTGCTCAGCAGGGAGTCTGCTTCTCCCTCTGACCCTCCTCCCTCTCATGCTCTCTGTCTCTCATTCTCTCTGTCTCAAATAAATAAATAAAATATTAAAAAAAAAAAAGTGAAGTAGATGACAGGTCTGATTTATCTAAGATGCCACCTCATTAAGGAAAAAATTATAAAGGATGAAGGTGTCTAATTTTTTTTGCAGGAATTCATCAACTAGTATAGAAATAAATTATTGTTACAAATCTAGAAAACATAAATTCATATTTAATGAAAATATTTGTGCTAAAGTAAGTAACACGAGTAGTTGCTTTTATTTTCAAAGTTAAGTCTGAATGAAAAATTGTGACACTGTAACAAAAACCTAGCTTAAGTGAATGTTGTTATAGTAATATAAAATTATATCTTCAATAGGTCTGTCATATGAAACATAAACAGAGGGTTCAAAGAAACTTAATTCCAAGTTATGTTGAGAAAATAAATATAACCAACCTTTAAAAATGTGACTCTAGGAGCACCTGGGTGGATCAGTTGGTTAAGCGTCCAACTCTTGGTTTCAGCTCAGATCATGATCATGGGGTCCTGTGATTGAGCCCTGCCTGGGTTCCACACTCAGCAGGGAGTCTACTTGAAGATTCTCTCCCTCTTTCCCTCTGCCTGCTCATGCATATGCTGTCTCTCTCACTCTCCCTCTAAAATAAATAAATCTTTTTTAAAAATGTGACGCTATATTACTAAAATCAGTCTGTTGTTTTTAGGTGAATCAGTGCTTATAAAATGAGCACTGCATGCATAGAATCTATAATTATTATATATTTATTTACCAAATATCTTATTTTAAATCAACCTTAAATAATCAAATTGTATGTTTTTTTCCAAAATGACATCGTCCATAAATATCAGAAGGATTGTCTTTTGCAATATATAGAGAAGAATGTGAGAAATACCATGCACAATTAGACTAATTATCCAAATAGGCTAATTGCCCATCTTCATTATCCTGAATATGACCCAAATAACATCCATACCATATCTTTTTGATTACAATCTTAATTAGTGATATTTTATCAAGTATATTATTTTCTTAGCAATATCTATCTCCCATTATTTTATATAATTATTTTTACTTATAGCTATTGATATATGTATAAACATAGATATAGAAATATATAAATACAGATCTATAGCATTTAGAAATATAACTCCCATTAGTACTTAAATAGGAAATATAATATGATGCATTGTTAGGCTAAAACTTTTCTGTGTTGGTGACAAATCTTAATCTATATTTGTTAGGTAGAAGCTAGATAGGAGCAAGGGAAGAAATGCCCTGACAAAACTTCATCCCTTGGCCTGAAAGTTTACAGAGTCCCAAGTCCTTAAGGGGGGAATGATAGAGTAGGCAATTAGACATGAGCTGGGAGCAAGGACAATGATAAATAAATTACACGTTAGAAGTCCAAGGGCACATCCTGACCTTGTGGCTCCCGAGACCCTGGGGCTAATAGACCAAGAGCCACAGGTACAGAGTGCTTCTCCTCTTCCACCTCTGCCCCAGGGTAACCCCTAGACTCATTATAAAACATTTGCATTGCGGTTATAGCCCCTGATGAAGAAAGGTTGTCATGAAGGTTCTGGTACAAACCTTGTAGGGTCAAAAACTCCCCTTGCCAACATGTGGGAGGAGTCCCCCAAATGATTAGAAGCAGTCTCTATTACAGACCACACTGTCTATGACTCAAGACCCTGCTCACATAAAAGGACCCCTGTAGCCTCAAGGCATTTGCCACCTCTGGACCTGCCCGCTCTCCCACCTTGCGAGTGTGCTGTCCTTAATCAAACCGCTTTCTGCTTTCACTTTGGGTGCCTGTCTCTAATTCTTTATTGCCTTAGTGCCAAGAGCCGAGGGCCAACATTTTTGTGCTGACATATTTAGTGGCTTAGTTATGTAGGGCAATAAGATTTGAGGCATGTAATATGAAATTTGATAGCATAAAATTAATTATTCCTAGTTTAACTAAAGACACAGAAGAAAATGATACAAAGCATGTTACAGAAATTAACTGAAAACAAGTAGAATAATAATACTAAGTTGTTCATGGAGATATTTTAAAATAGGTCACAGGTATGATATCTATTCTATACTTTCAGATATTATGAATCCAAGATGTGTGTCTGTTGTGTGTGCATGCATATGTGTGTGATTACACACTTTGGCTAGGGTTATGAGAAAGAGAGGGACAATCAATGACCTCAAGTGGAAGTGACTCCTGTTGATAGCTTTCGTTTTTTGGTCTTCTAGGAGCAGGCAGTTGAGTGTGACACTACCAGCAAAACACTGAGCAACAAGAAAGGCTTTATAGAATTAGGATTTCAGGAGGACAGAAAAGGTAACCCTGACTTAATCTTATCATATAAAAATCACCTTAGACACACAGTGAAAGGCAGAGTGGTTGACTATTTCCTTTTCAATGAAAGTAAATGTATCATTAAGAAAAAAAAAATGTTTAAAATATAGGTTATATAACCATGATCAAAACATAATCCAGAAGCCCCTGGAATGCATGAAGAAATCTTTCACATAATTTTTGCTAAGAGCCACCATTTTCTATTCCTTGAACTCTCCAAATTAGTTTTCACTTGGATCCTGATAAATCAATTAAATATAAGATCACAGCTTACAAATTATGGTTTATAATGTAGAAGGACATTGGAAAATTTATAGGGCATGTTGTTAATTATAAAATTAAAAACAAAAAGTTACAAATTATCTAATCTTCCTTGCCTTCTATTTCATTGAACATGTGACCCTGCATCTGCCAACGACAAACCCTTCTACTTGTGTCCTGGATCCCATTTGCTCTTGCATTTCAAGGAATGACTTCCTACGATAATCCCTTCCTTCAATGGTAATGTCAACTCCTCCTTTTCTCTGGCTCATTTTTATCATATACAAATGTACTTTAGAAGAAGCACTGAAAAGATTACCTCCATTACATTTACTCTTTCATCTATCCGCCCATTTTCTGATTCTACGACTCTGCTAAAATTACTTCTGTTAGGGTCACTAACTACAATCTTGCACAACATTGTTCTTAGCTACATACTTTTCTTTCTTTCTTTCTTTCTTTCTTTCTTTCTTTCTTCTTTCTTCTTTCTTTCTTTCTTTCTTTCTTTCTTTCTTTTTTTAATTTATTTGACAGAGAGAGAGGCACAGCAAGAGAGGGAACACAAGCAGGGAGAGTGGGAGAGGGAGAGGCAGAGGCAGGCTTCCCATGGAGCAGGGAGCCCAATGCAGGGCTTGATCCCAGGACCCTGGCATCATGACCTGAGCCGAAGGCAGATGCTTAACCACTGAGCCACCTAGGCGCCCCAGCTACATACTTTTCTTAACTGCCTTTCTTTCATTCTCATTTGCTGTTTTCTCTCTAACAAACCTCAGTAACACTGGAGTGCCTGAAAGTAGATCTGACTTTCTAATATATGTATCTCTTTTCTGTTCTTAGGTAATTTCATTCTATCCAATGGTTTTAAATATCTATTTGCTAATGAATGTTAATTTGCAACTCTAGTGTTGATCTCTCTTTGATCTTGATTTTCTCATACTCATCATCTAATTTAAAAAAAAAATCACTGTCAATATCAAAAAGAATCTTAAGCATAATATATTCAAATTAGAACTCTTTCTCTTTCCCAAAACCTGTCCTTTATCCTTCTTCCCAAGGGGTGTTAAGTCAAACTGAAGCCAACGACTAGGAGTCATCCTTGATTCAAGCTTTTTCTTCACTAATGCCCTCCTGAAATTCATATTCAATCCAACAATGAATACAGTTGCATATTCTAAATTTGTCCACTTTCTCTGTCTCCCCATTTCTCTAAGCCATTCCAACTCTCATCTGTACTGCTACAAGAGTATCCTGACACTTACTCCTGATTTCAATTTTGCCCTCACTATCAACTTAGCAGCCAAAATGCAGTTTTACAATTATAAATAAGATCGTGTAAACTCTGTTTTAAAATAAACATATAAAACCAAAATGATTTCTCATGACCTTCATAACTTTAAATATTTGTCTGTGTCCACATCTCCAAACTCCTTTAATGTTCTCCCTTGTTCAATATGCTGTGGCTCCTAAAACTTTTCCCTCTTCCTGCTCATTATGTTTTCAATGGCCTGTGTTAGGACAATTCTTCACAGTTCTTCCCATGACTGCTTCTTTCTCTTCATCTATGTCTCATTTCAAAGAAGATATCTGAGGGGTTAGCTACATTGTCTGTGAACTTTCTACAACTTCCCACTTTGGTGACTCTCTGGCACATAGTTATTTCCTATTTTCTCCTTAGTACTTATACTAACACTGCTTATTTATTTGGCTTTATATATATTAACATAACTATTGTATACTCCTTCTTCTCGCCAAAGTTTGTTTCATGAAAGTAAGAACTTGGTAATCTGGTTCTTGTTCTATCCTTAGCTTCCAAAACAGTGTGTCACATAGAGAAATGCTTTGAAGATGTTATCAAATTCAAAAAATAAAAGAATAGATAAAATATAAATTTAATCCACTTAAATGAATAAATGCCTAGTAAGCACTGGAATGATATATAAATAATTTTAATAAGTGTTATTTTATTAAGGATATTTTATGAGTTTTTATCTTTTTGTTTTTCACAACTCTTAAAATTTTACACAATAAAATTATAATAATTTTATACAGTTTAATAAAAGTAAACATTAAAAGTTTATCCTAGGGAATATTTTTAATAAAAGAGTTAAATGATAAAGTAATTTTCCAGATCCAATATGGTAGTGTAAAATGAATAAACCGATTTGGAAGACAATTTGACAGTTTTTTTTTAAAAGCCAAACCTACACTCACCATACTAATTAGACATTCCATTCCTAGATATTTACCAAAGAGTATAAAATTATGTATCTACACATAAACTATATACAAATGTTCACAGCAATTTTATTTGTAATAATTAAAAACTGAAACAGACTAAATTTCTATTAACAAGTAAATGGATAAACAGATTATTGTATATCCATAAGTAGAATCTTACTCAACAATAAAAGAATAAATCATAACATGAGTATTAAATCATTATAATTTGTGGAAGTTCTAGACAAAAAAAATACATTTAATGTTTAATTCCATTTATATAAATGTCTCAAAAATGCAAACTAACCTACAAGGACAGTCAATCAATGGTTGGATAAAGACAGAATGAAAAAACATGAGGGATTTTTTGAGTGAGATAGATACATATTTTGACTGTGGTTTTTTGTTCCATGACTGTATACATATGTCAAAACTCATCTGGTCGTACCCTTGAAATATGTACAGCTTATTGTACACAAGATATTTTATAATAAAATTTCAAAAAATGGATTCATTTTTTGGTGAAGATGATCTACCTTCTTGGTCTTTCATTATGAAGCTCTTGAATTGAAAGGAAACTTTAAGAGAAAACTATTCATTTTTGTGCTAATGCATGAATCAAAAGAATATGGTGATAAGTATTTATGGTCTAATACACTTTTTTGTGTGTGTTAGGTATATATTCCCACATTCACATGATGATGGTGGTTCTATTCCAAAAATCTTTTTCACTGTCCAGTGGATTACACCTTAATGCCTTAATAGTAGCTTGTTCTTCAGTCAGGAGAAAAGTATACTTTCTATTTAGAGTATAGTTTTCCTGGGGTGCCTGGGTGGCTGTTGTTAAGCGTCTGCCTTCGGCTCAGGTCATGATCCCAGGGTCCTGGGATTGAGCCCTGCATCGGGCTCCCTGCTCAGCAGGGAGTCTGCTTCTCCCTCTCCCTCTCCCCCTGCTTGTGTTACCTCTCTCGCTGTGTCTCTCTCTGTCAAATAAATAAATAAAAATTAAAAAAAAATAAAATAAAATATAGTTTTCCTGCCCTCTGAGCAATCTGCATTAATTTCTTTTTGACAGCTTCATTCCAGCCTCCATCATCAATCCCAAAGAAAAATTATTTAGATATGAGAGCTCTAGACATATGATTATTTTTAAAAATTTAATGATTTAAAAAATCTGATAAATCTGGATAAGCAAAAGAGATGTTTGGTACTTTATCAAAACATTACAAATTTTTATGAAAGTATTTGCCTAACGCATGCTGTTCTAGTATAATTCTTCATCTATGTGTGATATCTCAATTAAATTTGTTTTAATATTTTTCAATACCACATGGTAGACAAAAAATAGAATCCTTATTATAAAGGAACTTGGAGTGGAATAGTTAAAATAAAAGCTATAATATGATGTATATATAAAAGATGCATAACATTCATTTTTGAACTGTTTTATAAGGTCATATTTATTTATCTATTCATCAGATAGCACTCATGACTACTCTGTACTGAACACTACGCAAAACAATAGGAATATAAAAATCAAAATGAAAGAACCTCTGCATTTTTTTGGTGACAAAATACTAATATAAAGTTACTTATTATAATAATAAATGTGGAAAAAAAACTACAGAGAAACATTTGAGCATAATGATTAAAAATGCAGGGTTTTTTTGTTTGTTTGTTTTTTGGGTTTTTTTGGGTTTTTTTTGGTACTAAGAAAAATCTAAGCTTCTATCCATATCCTAATACTTCGGGTAAGTTATTGAACATGTCGAGTATCAGTTTCTTATCTTAATATGTGACCATTAATACCTTCCTCACAGCTAAGGACTAGTAAGGAAATGGTTTTTAGTCCTTACCCAATCCTTGGAACATAGAAAAAAAACAGTAAATTTTTATCTCTTGTTGTCTTTAAGCTCTTGGAGAGGAAAAATGGTTTACTATTTTGTCCATAGTACTTAGCACAGTGCCAGCCCTATTAAATGTGCTCAGTAATTATTTTTAGATTTTTTTTAATCTTCTCTTTTTGGTTGAGTTATAATTTACATACAGTAACGTGCACCAATCTTGGCTACACAACTTTATTTATTTTTTTTTTTTAATAAAAATTGATATACTTGAAGGTACCTGGGTGGCTCATTTGGTTAAGTGTCCAACTCTTGGTTTTGGCTCAGGTCATGATCTCAAGAGTCTTGGGATCAAACCCCCAACTCTCCACTCAGCGTGGAGTCTGCTTGTCCTTCTCCCTCTGTTCTTCCCTTCGCTCTTGCACTCTCTCTTGCTCTTTTGAATAAATAAATAATCTTTTAAAAAATTGCAATAGAAGGGGGCACCTGGGTGGCTCAGATGGTTAAGCGTCTGCCTTCGGCTCAGGTCATGATCCCAGGGTCCTGGGATCGAGTCCCACATCGGGCTCCCGGCTCAGCGGGGAGCCTGCTTCTCCCTCTGACCCTCTCCCCTCTCATGCTGTTTCTCTCTCGCTCACTCTCTAAAAAATAAATAAAATCTTTAAAAACAAAATTGAAATACAAGGGTGGTGGTGGTAATTGACCTTAACTATGGAAAGATTTGGCAGATGGAAAGATTATTATATGTGGAAGGAAGAATATATAAAGAACAAATAGAATGTTAAAGAACTATGAACAATCTAGGTTGGCTGTTTGCAATTTTACATTTAAAAAGGAAATTTTGAATACTTAAATTGGAGTTTTATCTAAGATCAGTGCAAAAATGGAATCATGGCACTTTTCTGATTCGAGTAGAAATATGATTGAAGCTGTGCATGTGGGAATTTACGTTGAAGATATATCTGTCATTGGGAATACAAAAGTTCAAAGGCTTTTGAAATATTCTGTCAGGATGCTTTAAATGTATAATCTAGGTAGTGATGATAAGATAAATCAAGGGACAAGTGTGATAGATGTTTTTTATGGAAAAATGCATAGTCCTTGAGGAAAAATACAAGGGGAAGATGAACAAGAAAATATGGCAGACCATGAGCATCAAGCTTAAAATATTTAGAACTGTGTTTGGGTATTAACAGAACTTTAGTGAGTAAGATTATTTTGAAGAAAATTTAGCATTTTTATTGTCATTTATTTGAGAGATGACTTGCATTCAAATGAAGTTTTCTAGAAAGAAATTGTAGTTATAGAATTGAGACTTGGTAGAGAATTGGGGTTTATGATATTGGTCTGTGATCCATCCATATAAGAGTTTGTAAAAGCCACTGGAATAGACATTATCCTTGAGAGCAGGTATGTAGAAAAAGAATAGGATATATCAAAAAGTAGACTTTTGAGATGATGTAGGCTTGTAAGCCCCTTGCAGGCCAGGGTCATTTGAGGACTGCAGTGAGGTTAAGGACGGCCAGGCAGGCCTGGGCCAGGAGGAGAAAATGTTCTCTTCCCCTTATCTCATGTTGCAAGGCCTAAATGCCTGGATCAGCAGGAAGTGGCTCTTGCCTAGCTTAAAGTGTGCTTTTCTAATCAGAAGTGTTCTTTCTAAAGACAAAGAACATGTTGTCTCCAAAGGAAGGATGGCTAAGAGAATTCTTTATCCTGCAAGCATAAACAGGATATAAACAGGATATATTTTGTTCTTATGTATCTTACTTCATGGATGTTGGGTTGATACTTTAAGTATACATTGTTATGTTTATCTGATCATTGCAAGTATATAGCTATGTGAGTAATAAACGGCAGTATGCAGTTGCAAGTGCTGCCTTTGCTCTGCATCCCCTGTGTCCTGGTTATTTCATAGACCCTTACCCAGGGACCCCAACGCACTAGACGTTGACAGACTTTATTTAGAGAATGAGTGCAGAAATTAGGAAAGGGGATATACAAAGAAAAGTAAAAGAAATATATGAAAAATTACAAGGTCAAAGCCAGTAATCAAGGGACAAAACTGTGAGAATTCCAAATAAAACTAAGCAATGTGAGTTCCCTGATATTCCCCATAACCTCAGTGAGCTCTCAGACTTCACAACGAGGCTTGAATGGAGGAATATCAGGAGACCATAATGACCCAGTTTTGTGTACAAACTCTTTAGCTACCACCCCAAAGTGCCATCAAGCTATTTAGACAAAGAAGTGTTCCAAGAAGAAGGAAGTTGAAAAATAATTTTGTCCCCATTTACTGCCACAAGTAAGTACTCAAATTTTCTGAATCACCCAGTGTAAAGCCTCAAATCTGGAAAGTTACTCAAGACTATGGTAAGGCAGAATAATAAAAACCAGTAACTGCTGCAGCACAAGTAGAACCACTTGTTGCTGTGCTTGCTCAGTGAAGAGAAGATTAAACTGAAAGGGATATCAGTAGAAAATCAAGGAATGCTACATGTGCTGTTACCAGAGGAAAATGAGCCTTTTGTACACAAACACATACTTTTAGTCAAGAAAATTGAGCTGAGCTTTTTTTTAGGAAATGAATTCTTCTATCAGGGGACGATGTATTTTGGAATTATGTATCTCACTCATGTACAAACCTCCATAAGAATCTTCCTCATGGAGAACATCAGCAACTGAATAGTCTTTGTAGATGCCCTGGGCTACATGAATCTACATTTCGCTTTTTTTTTTTTTTTTTAGATTCCACATAGAAGTGACACTGTGAAAAATGTGTCTTTCTCTGGCTTATTTCATGTAACATAACGTCCTCCAGTTTCATCCATGTTGTCTCAAATGACAAGATTTCCTTCTTTTTAAAGACTTATTAAGATAAAATATATTTTATCCATTCACTTAAATTGTTTTCATGTCTTGGCTATTATGAACAATGCTACAATAAACATGGTAGTACAGATAACACTCCAAAATGGTGATTTCATTTTCTTTCGATATACGTACCCAAAAGTGGGATTGCTTGATCATATGGTAGTTCTATTTTAATTTTTTTGAGGGACCCCCATACCTTTTTCCATAATGGCTGTACCAATTTACATTCCTGTCAATAGTATACAAGAGTTCCTTTTTTTCCACATCTTTGCCAACATTTGTTTTCTCTTGTCTTTTTGATAACAGACATCCTCACAGATGTGAAGTAATGTCTCATTGTAGCTTTGATTTGTATTTCCTTACAATTAAGTGATATTGAGTATCTTTGCACATACCTTTTCGTACACCTGATTCATATACTTGTTGCCCATTTATGTCATTTTTTTAAAGATTTATTTATTTATTTTTGAAAGAGAGAGCATGATCGGGGGAGGGGCAGAGGGAGAGAGAGAGAGAGAATCCTCAACAGACTCCACACTGAGCACGGAGCCCTTCAGAGGAGCTTGATCCCAGGACTTGGAAATCATGACCTGAATTGAAATCAAGAGTTGGCTGCTTAACCAAATGAGCCATGGAGGGGCCCCTATGTCTTCTTTGGGAAAATATCTATTCAGGTTTTTTGCCCATTTTGATCATATTATTTTTTATTATTAAGTTTTAAAAGTTCTTTATATATTTTGGATCTTAAAACTCCTAGAAGAAAACAGGGAAAAACTTGACATTGTTCATGGAATTGATTTCTCTCTCTCTCTCTCTCTTTTTTTTTTTTTTTTTAATTTGACATCAAAGGCAAAGGCAATGGAAGAATAAACACATGGGACTATATCAAACTAAAAAGATTCTGCATGGCAAAGGAAAAAAAAAATCAACAAAGGACAACTATGAATTGGGAGAAAATATTTGGAAACCATATGTCCAATAATAACAAAATATAAAAGTAAGACTTACATATGCAATTTTCTATCTTTCTTCTCCATCATAGGAGAAGCCTGGAGAGATGTTATATTTCAGGTCTCTTTAAATCAAATCAGTTTGGTAAGGTATGCTGGAGTTGGGGCATTATGAGAAAGTAGCTACCCAAAATTTTTAGTGACCCATAAGGGCAAAACAAACAAGCAAAAACATTTAATGAAGGAAGATGCTGTTGAGGTTTTCATGTTGTATAAGATCATTTCAAATTATGTTAAAGATGTAAATATGTATTTAAAAACATTATAAAATAATTTTTTTTATTACCAGTCATACTTTGTGTCTCAACCATTAGCACAAAGGTATGTTATTGGGTGTTGGGTCTTTTTCACCTGGTACTTATAAAAACAATTTAAATAGAAAAGTAGTTTTTTGTTTTTCAGTAAATGACTATTTCTCACTTTCGTGTTTTTGTGAGAATGTTCTAGGCTCTGCTCCCCCCTCTTATTTGAATTATCAATACATTTTCTTCATGTTGTGGTAAATTATAATTCACAGTGACTCTTACATGAGCTTTAGTGGGCAGAGTTAAATCCTACATTAGTGATTAGGTGCCATTGAGAAGTTTGTCCCAATAAATTAAAAAATAGCTGGAAGTCAACATTCTTTATGGAAACATTCTCACTCTGAATGTGGGTCTCTATTTATGGGCAACTAGTCATTCAAAAGAACAATGCCATAATGGAGTAGAGGTGGTCTTTGAAGCTCTGAGATGTCATTGTACTGTTTCTCCCTAGAAGGTATACCAGTTCTTTCTATAGAGCTCATCAGTCTTTGTGGACATGAAAAAACTTTGCTGCCAAGTCAAAACCTAAATGGCCACTGACTTTTCTCATGCTCATTATAATGCTGTAGTTGGTCTCACAAGGGACACCATTATACTAATTCAGCACAGGATGCCTGCTGCCTTTTATCAAACTCTGCATTTTGTTTAAAATTTAACCCCACTTCCTTTGTAGTGTACTGACATCTCCTCAGAAATATTGTCAGCCCAAGCCATTTTTTTGCACAATATAAGGATTATCTATCTAAACAGTTACATTATACAAAACTGAAAATGTTCCCCACGTAAAAATCAGAGACTTGGAATAAGTATTGCATTAATAAAAATAATCTTTAGGATTGAGATAAGCTTGGATATGTACAGACACATTTGCATTGTAACTGTGACATCTCAGAATGGAGCAGAAGGCAAGATGAAGTATCTTCTAATCAATAGAGTAAGATGATCCCTAGTGATGTGCAAATACACACACCATGTTTGTCTCCAGTGGTGTTGAACAACTTGGGATCCCCAAATCTCATTATCTAAATGGATTTATTGGGCTGAAACATTGTTATATATCTACTGAATCAGATAATGAGGACCAACAGGTTAAAAAAACAACTAGATATTTTATGCAACAAGAACACAAAATTCCCCAACCATTACACAAAATAACCTTAAATTCTGCTTCTATACTCTATACCATTATTCTTCCCAAAGATCTTCCCTCACTTTTTCCCCAAAGAAGAAAACAAAACCAGTTACACATTAAAGTGATGATTTTTCCCCCAAGATTTTAAATAATTTGTGTGCAATATATCTTATAGTAAAAATTAAAGGAATTTTAAGGTTGAAATAAATTTTAGTTATTTAACTGGTTAATTAGGTATACCAAACTAAACTAACTAACTAACTAAATAAATAAATCCTTTAAAAAAGTAAAAAAAAAAAAAGTTTATGCAGAGACATCTAGTTGGCGTTAATGATTTTTGGCCCACATCATACTGTAGATTTGATTCTAGGGAGAATCTGAAATGGTATATGTACTGGTCA
The DNA here is from genome assembly GCF_011800145.1 of Mirounga leonina. Taxonomy (NCBI): domain Eukaryota; kingdom Metazoa; phylum Chordata; class Mammalia; order Carnivora; family Phocidae; genus Mirounga; species Mirounga leonina. Next base: position 28,708,403 of record NW_023270807.1, on the reverse strand, counting down.
ATGAATGTAAACAGAAATAGTATGTGACACCTCATGATGAAAAGGTTAAACATTATACACACACACACACACACACACATATATATATGTATATATATATATACACATATGTGATATATATATATATATATACATATATATATATCTCATACTTTTCTTCCTCTTGCTTAGTTAGCCTGAAGGCCATATGTTGAATAGAGCAGCATGATAAGTTGGAAAGAGTCTAGATCCCTGACTCACAAATTATAAGAAAGCTGTCCTGGAGAGCCACCCAATTAGCAATATCTACATTGGATATTTCCATGAGTAATAAAGAAACTTGTACTTAGCAATGAAGATTTTGAAATTGCCTTTATGTATCAATTGTTATAATTTTTAATAAAGAAAGAAAGAGATAAAATAATTGTAGAGAGCTATAGCCAAAGAGAGATATTAGTTTCTACATATTGTTTGAGAGCATTGGGGGGAATGCTTCAAAAAAACTTGAGGAAAATGCATGTTATTAAAACTTTATGATCCTCAAAATTACGAATTCATTGGGAGCCCATGATAAATGGGGCAGAATTTAAATTTGACAGTTTTTCAACGAGAATTCAATAAGGAACTTGAAGAATTGTGTGTGTGGGGGGGGTGAGTGGGCGTGAAAGAGAGAGAGAGTTTGAGAGGAAGGGGGGGAGAAGAAGGAGAAAGAAAGGAAGAGAGGGAGAAAATCGGTTCAGAATGAATCAGTGCATAGTGAATAGGAGAATTTAGAGGCACTTATGGAATAATAAACCTTGAGAGAAAGTTAGGTAGAAGATGCCAGAGGAATGGTATAGGAAAAAAAAAAATGATGAAGTCATAAAAGAGGAAGCTGACAATAATGGGATTCAGAATAAAACTGGATAGTTAGGATATTAGAATTAAGGGTATGTCCACTTCTTTTTAATATTTTGGGGATGCTGTATTCATTTGGGAAATTTATTTAAATTCAACTTCTTTAACTCTTAAATGAAGAATGAGAGGATAGAAAATTGTGTCCTCACCTTTCTAATATTCTTTAGTTTAAAAGTTGTGAAACTTCTAAATACATACATATAATTTTAACTAAGGAATTGCACTTGCCATGATAAAACAGTTCTTGAAATCCTGTATTATTTTTTCTCACTGAGTTAAATAAAGTTCCACACATTATAATGTGCAAATCTCTAGTCAGAACATAAGTATTACCTCAGCCTCTGTCTTGGACTTTCTGGAGTGATTGCATTTCAGCACCTCTTATGACAGGAAACAGAAAAAACAAGCTTAAGATTTCATTTTAAAATAAAGATCTTTATCCTCTACCATTTACTTCTGCAGGAAGAATAAAATATTATCACACTTCCTTGATGAAAATAGAAGGACTGGCACTAAAGGAGACCTATGATCAAATGATTGACACTATAGCTTTCCAAATTGAGGAAGATTTAGATATGTATCATTGTAATTCATACCAGAAATGACAGAATTGTTGCAGTTTCTATCCTTAAGTCAGTGCAAATGTACTGGTATGAGTAGAGACACTTTCACTTCTAAGGTATTGAATTATTTCCTATCTTTTCCAAACCATGTCTGCCATGAATTCCAAGTTATAAACTTCCAGTTCCAAAAACTATGTTACTATTGCCTTAACTTGGGTTCTCCAGAAGCAGGCCTTGGGACAAAGATTCTGCTAAGAGTAATTTATTTGGAAGGTGAAGGGTGAGCCAACAGAGGTGTAGGAAAATGAGACAAGGAAAGGAACTGATATAGATGCATTATCAAATCAGTTACACTGATGGCTATTGAAAGTTAACATCATGGGAAAAATCTGCAGCGTCAGACCATGGATGGGCAACTGGACAGAGATATTTAAACAACAGCTCCTATCCAATATCACTTAAAGGTTGAACTTGAGCATTATATATTCCCAGCATTTCAATCTGCTGCATGTGTGAGAAAGTGACTTCAGAAGCAGAGAAAGCTCTTAAAGAGATGAACAAACTGGCAAGTGAGGCCAGTTTGTGCTGATTTCAAAACACCAAGGGCACATTGTGCACACTGTAATAAATCCTTCCAAACCTATGATGTCTTTTGAAAACCTACTTTCTTAATAGCAGGGTTTTAGGACAGAGTGCCTTCAATTTCCTTCAAGATATTTTAGGAGATATTACAAAGTGGTATGGAGGATTGTGGCCAATACTCCTCAAGTTTGGTGATTCCACAGACTTTCTACAAGATAAGCCTATAGCTGTCATGGGAAAATGTAGAATTTGGATCATCCTTCTTCTCAAGTGGTAATCCAACAGGTAAAGCTGTTTAATTATGTAATATAACATCAAGTGCTTTAGGACTATTTATTGAATAGATGGACGAGTTGATGCATTATAAAATGATGGTAATTTCATCAGAAAAATGAAAATCAGAAAGATATTGGAAGTCAAGTGGAGGGAGAATGATGTGTACCTTTATCAACTCCTTGACTTTGTGGAGTGATTCACTTATCTCTAAGAAAATTTTCATAGGGTTCTAATTAGGTTTACACATTAAAATATTAGTTATGTGGAATATTACTGTGCTGCACAGACATTTTATAACCATTTTTTCATCATAACAATAATTTCTTTCCAAACATACAGAAAAATAGAATTTTGCCATCTGGATATTGAGCCCAGATAACAGATTTTACTTGTTTATAAGCATTTTAGTAGGAAACAATGCCTTTACTTTTTATATATGAAACAAACATATTTAGGTACACATAAGTCTAAAGTAGAAATTGATAATTCTTGATTTCTCCATGATTCTGCAAAGATTTCAATTGATATACCACATATGCATATCAATGATCCCAAGCCCTCTTCTCTGGGAGCACCATTAACTGCTCCAAGTGAGGCTGAGGAATCTGGCTTGCCTTTACTGCATGCTGTTCTGTCAGCATGTGCCAGAATCATTGCTGTTAGATTACTAGAAGTATTTTTACCATTTGGCTAAGCAGCTCAGCCACATTCATTAGGAAGAGTACTAACAGGTGTTTTTCATGCTAAACTGTGCTTTTACTGCCATGTAGTAATTCAGGCTGTGTGTAGGGCACCACTGAGAAAGGTGGGGATGTAATCTATGCAGATGTTCTGTACGGTTTCAGTGGTGAGGTTACAGGTGCTTCGGAATTAAGATATAGGTATTTCAGAAGAAGCCAAAAGACAGTGAATTGTCTGGGGACTGGTATAAAATGGATGAGTTCCTATGGGCTTATATAACATATAGAGAAATCAGAACATCATAGGATCATTAGCAGAATATTTAATTAGACACCACCTTAATTAGACACTACAATACGTATGTGGAAGACTAAAATGAGTAGATGGAAGACTAAAATTTCAAATTTCACATAGACATAGAAAGCTAAAATATTTTTTTAACTGACCTATGGTCTTCCTTCCACAGGATATTTCTATAGTTGTTGGATTTGGCACAGTTGGAAAACAGAACTTTTCTGTAGTGACTTCAACAGGAGGAGTCACTGAAGCCTAGAAATAATTCACACATCTAGGATCTAGGATCTATCTAGGATCTGGATATGAATGTTATATCTGCAGTGGGAGGGAAGACAGTTTATAGATATACACTTTCACCTATTTCCAAAACTTGTTAGGGAAGATTTCTCAATTGAATGCAAGTGTTTTCTCCATTGAATGCATTTTTCATCTATTATTCAGCAATTAATTATTGAATACCAACAATGTTCTAGGCTCTAGAAATAAAAGAAATACACCATCCCTGTTCTTTTGGGGCTGTATCAGTAGAATAGGAGGAAAGAAATCCATTAAAATTGTTAGTTTAATAAGTCCAGTAGGGACAAATAATCCAAACATCAACATTGAGTACATGAGAGGCTTCAGCAGAGTCCTATTTTAATCTCTGAGTTTCTACAAGTCTTCCACCAAAATATGACATTTAAATCACCTGATAAGGATTGTTAGTTAGTGAGGTGAAGAGAAAGGGAATGGTTAGAAACTATTACATGTACATTTTGGAATCCCTAAGAAAGGAAAGTTCTTAGTTCATTCCAAGAACACCCAAAGAAGATAGGTTTGACTATATTGCAGTCAACCCAAGAGTCTAAAAGTGGTGAAGGATGCAGAAGAAATAGGCACACAGCTATAAGGTGCATACAGATGCAGCCCTGTAAGGTTTATTGAGAAATTTACATGTTCTCCTAAGGATTATTAAAACAACAACAACAACAACAACAACAACAACAACAACAACAACAAAACACAAAAAATAAAACACTGGATAATTTTGACCTAGAACAATGATTCTTGATTGGGGACAATTTTGCCCCCAGTAGACATTTGGCAATGACTTGAAACATTTTTGGAGGAAGCAGGCTATTGGCATCTGGTGGCTAGTTCACAGGGATGTTGTTAAGCATCTTGCGATGACAGGACAAGCCCCCACAAAATGAATTACCTGGCCCAAAATGTTAATGGTGCCAAAGCTGAGAAACACTGACTTCCTAGAAAATTTCACCGTTGGATTTAAAATCCAATTGTTTGTTTGGAAGAGGCTGAGTTTAAGGGGAGTAACAGAAGATGTGAGATAAACAGTTGGGAAGGTATTCCAGTGATGTAAGCAAGAGGTCATTGTAGCTTGGATTGAGTTTACAAGACAACTGTGACATTTAAAAATATTAGGAAAAATGGAGTGTTTAAGAGGTGAGATCAGACACTATTGCTGCTCATGCACTTTATTATGGACTTGTTGGCTTATCTTTTTGATGGAAGACAGCAACCGGGCCCACAGCTCCTCCAGGTCATCCTTTAGCTTCTCCAGTTATTGGGACAGATATAGATTTAGCTCCATGATGAAGATTACCATTTTTTCCTGTTGGTCATTCAATCATTGAAGTTAGAGATATGCCAGTGATGAGAAAACAATGTGAGATCTAGGTTATCCTTGCAGACTCCAGCTCATTTTCACAAGTTCTAAGTTCTGTGTTCTCTTCCTTACTGCTCATCCTTCTGTTTTTTTCCTGATAGCCTACCTTGCTGCCTGCAGATCCAGAACCAGATGCAAGTTAATAGCTTTGTATAAACTATCTCCTCAAATTGTGTAATTTCAAATTCCATAGTTTTTCTGTACCACTCTTAGAATCTACACATTTCTAATCAAATCCTGCCTGATACAGTTGGGAATCTTGAACTCAAATTTCAAAAGGATGGACAAAATTTGGAGTTCAGAACAAACCAAGAAGTGAAGACCTGACTTGCAGTTTAGGATACTAGAATTGTCAGCCATTGCAGTAGTGGTAAACTGCAAAGAGAGATGTTTTCACAGAGACTGAAGCAGAGTTTTGAATAAATCAATTCTGGCTCATATTAAGGTGGTCTGCTCCTACCCTAACTGGTTTCCAGGGAGGAAAGTAAATCTTCTCTTGGAAAAGAATAGTATCACACAGAACCTCAAATGATTTAAGAATTTTAAAACTTGGGGCACCTGGGTGGCTCAGTCATTAAGCATCTGCCTTCGGTTCAAGTCATGATCCCAGGGTCCTGGGAACAAGCCCTGCATTGGGCTCCCTGCTCCATGAGAAGCCTGCTTCTCCCTCTCCCACTCCCCCTGCTTGTGTTCCCTCTCTTGCTGTGTCTCTCTCTGTCAAATAAATAAATAAAATCTTAAAAAAAAAAAGAATTTTAAAACTTGTGTTTGTTCATAGCAACCTTTCTTGGAAGAACTTTCATTCTATTTAAATTTTATTTTTTAAATTTTTTGGCTGTTCTTGAGGTCTTCTCTTTCATGTGAAATGTAGGATGAAATTTCTGATGAACTATTTTATTACGATTATTAATGAAATTCCATTAAATTTGCATAGATCAATGCACAGATCATGAAATTTAAATTGTGGTTTTCCCAACTTCATAGGATCCTATCTGTCTATATACTTGGATCTTTATTTATGACTTTCAAAATCTATTTGTGTTTTTACAATATATATAGCACATATTTTTTATTTTATAATATATAACACATTTTTATAGAATATCCATAGTTATATAGATTTTGCCACTGTGAAGAGGATTTTATTACATTTTATAACTGATTACTTTCTAAATTTTATAATTTTTTAAGTTTTTTAAAGATTTATTTATTTATTTGAGAGAGAGAGAGAGAGAGTGGAAGGAGGGGCAGAAGGAGAGAATCCCCAAGCAGACCCCCTGTAGAGCACGGAGCCTGAGGAGGGGCTCAATCTCCCAATCCATGAGATCATGACCTGAGCAGAAACCAAGAGTTGGATACCTAGTGGTATCCAACTGAGCCACCAGGCACCCCCTTTCTAGATTTTAGAATTACTATTTCTGAATCTGAGAACAAACATTGGCAGGTTCTTGTTCTTAGCAGGATGACAGAGATGAAAATTATTTTAAGATGGTGGAAAAGAGATAGATCCCATCTTAAAGCCCAGCGCTATGTAGATTTCCAATCAAGCTGGATTTATGATTAAAGGAAAAAAAAGTGACTCTCAAACATGGGAATTGGAAATTTTTTTCCTGGGAGACTCAAACTTAGAGAGACAGAAAACACAAATAATTACAAAGTTCATTTAGTAAAATATAGCATCCAGAGGTGGGAAATAATATTTCACTTTTTTCTTCACTTTTTATATTACATTTATCCTAAAATATTCACATTTATGCATAATTTAAATTAATATTAAATACCAGATTGTAGCAACAAACAAAATTCTAAGAGGCAAGAAACCATGTCTTTTTGTCTATCTAATTAACAATATTGAAATTAAGGCAATTAATAACAATGACCTCTAAGTACTAAATAGTCACACATCTCTCACTTTAAATCAAAAACTAGAAATGATTAAGCTTAATGAGGAAGGCAAGTTGAAAGCTGAGATAGGCCTAAAGCCAGGCCTCTTGTACCAATTAGCCAAATTGTGAATGCAAAGGAAAAGTTCTTGAAGAAAATTAAAAGTGCTACTCCAGTGAACACATTAATGATAAGAAAGCAAAACAGACCTTTGCTTATAGGGAGAAAGTTTGAGGGGTTTGGACAGATGATCAAAGCAGCCACAACATTCCCTTAAACCAAAGCCTAATCCAGCAAGTTCCTAACTCTCCTCAATTCTGTGAAGGCCAAGAGAGATGAAGAAGCTGTGGAAGAAGAGTTTGAAACTAGCAGAGGTTAGTCCATGCAGTTTAAGGAAAGAAACCATCTAACAACATCAAAGTGCAAGGTGAAGCAGCAAGTGCTGATGTAAAAGCTTCAGCAAGTTATCCAGAAGATCTAGCTAAGGTAATAAAGATGGCTACAATAAACAATAATTTTTCAATGTATATAAAAGAGCCTCATATTGGAAAAAGATGCCATCTAAGAACTTCATAGCTGGGGACGAGAAGACAATGCTTGGCTTCAAAGCTTCCAATGACAGGCTGACTCTCTTATAAGGGGCTAGTGCGGCTGGTGACTTGACATTGAAGCCAGTGCTCATTTACTGAAATTACTAGGGCCCTTAATAATTATTCTAAGTCAACTCTGCCTGTGATCTATAAATGGAATAAAAAGACTGGATGATCACTATCTGTTTATAACATGAATATTTACAGAAATATCTACTATTTTAAGCCCACTATTGAGACCTATTTGCTCAGGAAAAAAGAAAAGAAGATTCCTTTCAAAGTACAACTACTCATTGACAATGCACCTGGTCCCCCCAGTGATCTAATGGAGCTGTACAAGATTAATGTTCTTTTGATGCTGACTAACAGGTCTATTCTGCAGCCCATGGATCAAGAGGGTAATTTTGACTTTCAAGTCTTATTATTGAAGAAATATTTTTCATAAGGCTACAGCTGTCATAGATAGTGATTCCTCTGATGCATCTGAGCAAAGTACATTGAAGACTTCTGGAAAGGATTCACCATTCTAGATGCCATTAAGAACATTCATGATTATGAACAATGGATAATATATGGAATTGTTGAATCACTATATTGTACACCTGAAACTGACATAACACTGTATGCTAACTATACTGGAATGTAAAATAAAGTAATTTTTTTTTTTTAAAAAGAACATTTATCATTCATGGGAGGAAGTCAAAATATCAACATTAACACTGATCCTGGGTAGCTCAGTCAGTTAAGCGTCTGCCTTTGGCTCAGGTCATGATCCCAGGGTCCTGCCATTGAGCCCAGGTCTGACTCCCTGCTCAGCGGGGAGTCTCCTTCTCCCTCTCCTTCTGCCCCTCCCACTCATGCTCTCTCTTTCACTCTCATTCTCTCTCTCAAATAAATAAATCTTTTTCTTTTTTAAATCAACATTAAAAGAAGTTTGGAAGAGGGGCGCCTGGGTTGCTCAGTCATTAAGCGTCTGCCTTCCACTCAGGTCATGATCCCAGGGTCCTGGGATTGAGTCTTGCATGGGGTTCCTTGCTCAGCGGGAAGCCTGCTTCACCCTCTCCCACTCCCCCTGCTTGTGTTCCCTCTCTCACTGTGTCTCTGTCAAATAAATAAAATATTAAAAAAAAAAGAAGTGTGGAAGAAATTGATTCCAATCCTTATGGTTGACTTCAAGAGACTCAAGACTTCAGTGGAGGAAGTAAGTGCTGATGCAGTGGAAGTCGCAAGAGAACTAGAACTAGAAATGGAGCCTGAAGATGTGATAGAATTGCTGCAATCTCATGATAAAACTTGATTGGATGAGGAGTTGTTTCTTATGGATGAGAAAAGAAAGTGGTTTCTTCAGATAGAATCTACTCCTGGTATAAATGCTGTAAAGATTGTTGAAATGACGACAAAGCATTTAGAATATTACATAAACTTAGTAAATAAAGCAGTGGCAGGGTTTGAGAGGACTGACTCCAATTTTGAAAAGAATTCTATTGTGGATAAAATGCTATCACATAGCATTGAATGCTACAGAGAAACTGTTCATGAAAATAAGAGTCAATCAATGTGGGAAATTTCATTGTTATCATATTATAAAAAATGGCATCAGCCACCCCAACCTTCAGCAACCACCACCCTGATAGTCAGCATTGAGCCAAGACCCTCCACCTGAAAAAGGATTATGATTCCCTAAAACTCAGATGATGGTTAGAATTTCTTAGCAAGAAAACATTTTTAAATTAATGTCTATACATTGTGTTTTCAGACAAACTGCACACTTAATAAACTATAATGTAGTGTAAACATAACTTTTATATACACTGGGAAACTAAAAAATCATTTGACTTGCTTTATTTTGATATTCACTTTATTGCAGGTGATCTGGAACTGAACCCACAATACCTCTGAGATATGGTTGTATAGCACTAAGCTGCCTGGTGAGACAGAGAACACGGGGCCTCAGATTGCTCATCCTCCATCAGACAAGTCCCTGAACTTTTTTACATGGTAGTGACAGGCATCCAAAAAAGAGAAGGGAATAACATTAAAGCTCAAGGCCTTGTTTCAGGACTGGTGTGCTGTCCCTTCTGCTGTCTTCTGTTGTTAAAAGACCATCACAAGGTCTGTGTACACTTAGGAAGTTTAAGTAAGCTCTATCTCATCATAGAGAGAAATATTGCAAAGGGTCTCATACCAAAAAGCATAAAGGTTTGTGGGTATTTGCAACTGATCTACAAAAAAAAAAAAAAAAAAATTGAGAATGACCAAAAGTGTGGGTGAACTTAGCATACTGAATATCATACTGAATATAATATATATGTTGTCTCTGCTTTTAAGAAATTGGCTTTGATGTTATCTTATAATTCTGTGATTTATGCTGACTTCTATTCTCACTGGCATGCTTACTTAACTTCTATGTCAAAAATAATGGATTAGCTGAAATATGGCAATATTAATGTAGCTCTTTCTCTGGTTGAATTCAGTGCTTGGAAATAAACAGGTAAAGAGTTGTGAGACTTCTTCATCTGAAAGCTTATATGAGAAGAAATTTAAAAAAGCCTGAAAATAAATTGTCTGCATGGTTCTATCTATAGTGTAACGAGATTTGAAAGATTTTTACTTTTATCCTAAAAAAGGTGAAAACACACAGGATAACAACCATTTCTATCCTATTGGCATGGGTTTACTGATACTGATGTGAGACTAGAATAAATTATTATTAACATCTAAAGTATAGTATGGAAGCTCTGAAAGTAACCATTAAAATTGTTGAGTACAGACAATTCCATTAAGGCATAGATTTGATATGTATTTGTTGGTTATTTATCTTCTTCACTATGGTATAGGTTTCTATAATACATATTTGGAAGAAGTATGCCTGACTTTACATGTTGCTGTAATCTTTCCCATGTTGCCAGGGAGTACAGAGCTAAGAATTATGCTCAATTGCAGTAACTTTTTTTTTAAATCACATACTGTCTGCTATGTTAAATCTTCTCAGTCTAAACACTTTTATCTCACTTGAGCTAACTTATTTTATCTTCATTTTATTGAACCTATTTTTTTGTTTTATTTATTTTTTTCAGAGTTTATTTATTTATTTGTCAGAGAGAGAGTGAGAGCACAAGCAGGGGGAGCGGCAGGCAGAGGGAGAAGCAGACTCCCCGCGGAGCAGGGAGCCTGATGCGGGACTCGATCCCAGGGTCCTGGAATCATGACCTGAGCCGAAGGCAGACGCTTAATGACTGAGCCACCCAGGTGTCCCTTTTGTTTGTTTGTTTTAGATTTAGCTTATTCCAATCAGATCCAGAGATAAGGGATAAACTAAAATATCAAAGGAAAACAAGCACAAATTTATCTGTCACAGTTTCTATGTTCACCTATTTGGGAATAATTGTCATAGAAACTTTTGCTAGAGCTAATGAAGCAAATAATATATTTTCAATGAGAAACAGTGCCAGATTTTAGATGGTAAAAATGAATTGCCTTAGGCAAGGTCTTAACCCCAATTACTTCGATTATGTGTTTCATGGAAATCATTATACTCAATTAATATTTGTTGAATTTATTCTATATTCATAGCACTTTTATGAATGCTATAAAAACTCAGACAAAGTGAACTCAAAGCTTCTATCACTGAAAGTTTACTTTGAAATATAGCTATTCAGATTTCTGTAGTGAGTAATCAATATTTTACAGGTTCACATTTTTAACTTGTAAATTTAGAAATTCTTTTAGATCTTGGTTTTGCTGCATTACTATTTCAGGGTTACTGGGATCTTTCTTTTATAAACTAATAATTATTCATAAATTGATCCTACCCATTCCCCCCCCCAGAATTCTTATGATCTGGTCTCAAGGTTTGCTTATACTCCAACTTCTCTTTTATATTACTTCTGGCTGTGTCAAAATATCTATGTTAGCCTGTATCATCACCCCTCACAGTACCGCTCAAACAGAAATTTGAAAGATTTGTTTTGGAAAGCAAAAATTCTCAAAAGCCAGTTTATAACATGACAATTACATCTAAGTGATGTATCTGAAATTTTATTGAGTTTTTAAGTAAAACAAATCGTTTGAACTCTTAGCTAAAAACTAGTGGTAAAATTATAGGAAGAACAAGTGGAAGTTATTTTCCTGGGAGGGAAGACTTCTATAATATTACATAGGAAAAAATGGAAAGTCAAAAAGGTTAAATAACTATTCTAAATAAAAGGACTAGGAAGTGGAAGAGTCACCAATTCTGAACTCTAGTCCCAAGACTACATAACATATTTCTCCTACATAATTCTGTGAGGAGGTATTGACCCTCTGAAGGGCATTAATTTAAATTTATGAATTCACCTCTCTGATACATAATTTACTGATCTAAGAAGGAAAGTCAGCTGTCATTAGGGACAATAGGAGTTGCTAGTTCACAGAATCCTTATTTATCTAAATCTGTCAGAATCCTTGTGAGAATCAGCTAATAAGTGGTAGAGTTTTAATATCAAGTTGTTAAAGCTGCCTAGCTGCCAGACTATATCTCTACTGCAATAAAAAAAAAAGAAATAGCTATATAATTTATTGTCATGGCTTCCTATGTTCCAGTTTTTGATTTTTCACTTGGAAAAATATGCATCATTAACTATAACTTTATTTCTTTTATAGTTTACTATGAACTGATAATATTGATTTGATACAAACATCACTTTATTATATTCCAGTATACTCAGTATATGGATGAAGTTTTTGAATAAGTGCTGATTATTCTATAATCTTAAAATTTAAATTGAAGCAAAATTAAATTGATGCAATATTCGTATCAACACATATTTGCCTATATATTTGCTGACATTAGAGATGTCAGATGCCAGATCTTTGGTTTTGCTGCATTACTACTTCAGTGTTACTAGAATCTATCTTTTATAAACTAATGATTGTTCATAAATGGATCCTATCCACTTCCTGACATTAGAGATGATCAGAACATATGTCTCTTTCTCTGTATCTATTCATATCTATCTGCCTATCTATCATCTGTCTATCTACCTCTCCATCTATCAAGAGACATCCTTGTAAGTAAAATATGTAATCACCAAAACACTATGCAACTATGCATACTATGAGTTTTAGTTCAAAAATAAAAAATGATCTGTGATATAAGATAATCCAAGATCCATAGAATGCTGCTATAAGCAGGAAAGAATATCCAATGGAAAAAAGACAGTCTTTTCAACAAATGGTGTTGGGAAAATTGGACAGCCACATGCAGAAAAATGAAACTGGACCATTTCCTTACACCATGCACAAAAATGGAGTCAAAATGGATAAAAGACCTAAATGTGAGACAGGAATCTATCAAAATCCTAGAGGATAACACAGGCAACAACCTCTGTGACCTAGCTGAAGCAACTTCTTGCTAGACACGACTGCAGATGCAAGGGAAACAAAGGCAAAAATGAACTATTGGACTTCATAAAGCTAAAAAGCTTTTGCACAACAAAGGAAACAGTCAATAAAACCAAAAGACAACCAACAGAATAGGAGAAGATATTTGCAAATGTTTTATCATATAAAGGGTTAGTATCCAAAACCTATGAAGAACTTATCAAACTCAACACCCAAAGGATAAATAATCCAACCAATCAAGAAATGGGCAGAAGACATGAACAGACATTTCTGCAAAGAAGACATACAAATGGCCAACAGACACATGAAAAAATGCTCAACATTACTGGGCATCAGGGAAATACAAATCAAAACCACAATGAGATACCACTTCACACCAGTCAGAATGGCTAAAATTAACCACTCAGGAAATTACAGATGTTGGTGAGGATGTGGAAAAAGGGAAAACCTCTTACACTGTTGGTGGGAATGCAAGCTGGTGCAGCTGCTCTGGAAAACAGTATGGAGGTTTCTCAAAAAGTGGAAAATAGAGCTACCCTCTGACCCAGCAATTGTACTACTAGATATATACCCCAAAGATACAAATGTAGTGATCTGAAAGGGCACCTGCACCCCAATGTTTATAGCAGCAATGTCTACAATAGTCAAACTATGGAAAGAGCCCAGATGTCCATCGACAAATGAATGGATAAAGAAGATGTGGTTCATATGTGCAATGGGATATTACTCAGCCATCAGAAAGGATGAATACCCACCATTTGCATCAACATGGATGGAACTAGAGGGGATTATGCCAAGTGAAATAAGTCAAACAGAGAAAGACAATTATAATATGGTTTTACTCATATGTGGAACATAAGGAATAGAATGGAGGACCATAGGGGAAGGGAGGGAAAACAGAATGGGAAGAGATCAGAGAGGGAGGCAAACCATGAGAGACTCTGGACTCCAGTAACCAAACTGAAGGTTACAGAAGGGAGGAGGGTGGGGGGATGGGGTAACCAAGTGATGGGTATTAAGGAGGGCACGTATGGTGATGAGCACTGGGTGTTATATGCAACTAATGAATCGTTGAACCCTACATCAAAAACTAATGATGTACTATATGCTGGCTAACTGAACATGATAGTAAAAAAAATTAAAAAAAGAAAAAGAAAAGAAAATCACTAAGTTAAGCCTGACCTCCAATGGAGGGAAAATAAGAAACATCTTTGGAGGGAGGTGAATCAAACATCCTGTTTCTCATAAAAGTTCATCACTAATTTTTACATTCTTTGGTGAATCTCACATCAACTATTATTGGAATTCTATTGGTGATTTTCTATGTCCCTGATTCTTTCCACGTTTATTATTTGGAATTTTTCTACAAGGGTAATTCTTTCCTTTATGTATGCATGTATGTATGTAATTACTTACTTATTAATTTATGTAAAAATCCAAGGATTTATGGATCTTATTTTATTCTTTGGTTTATAATTTGATACTATTGTTGTCTATTATATTCCAACTTGGACCATTTGGAGTTCTTTCAGGTTGGCTTCTGTCCTTTTTAAATGCCCCCATTCTTTTTTTTATGTGAGCAGTTCCTTAATTTCTGTTACTACAAGATGCTTCAGGCTTATTTTGAATTTCCTCTGTCCTGGTGCTAGAATCAGACATTTCTCCAAAGAGTTTCAGTTCCTTACATTAGAAAATGTCATTGGAAACCAAGACCTCTGATGTTTTTGTTTGGTTTTATTGTTACCACGTCTTAGTTCATTTGGGCCATTATGACAGAATACCATAAACTGAGTGACTTACAAACAACAGATATTTATTTCTCATAGTTACCAAGATCAAGGTGCCAGCAGATCTGTGTCTGATAAGATACCACTTCCTCATTCAAAAGCCAACATTTGCTGTCTCCTCACATGACAGGAGGCAAAGGGAGCTCTCTGGGATTTCATTTCTACAGCACTAGTCCCCATTATGAGGGCTCCACCCTCATGACATAAGCAACTCTCAAAGAATCCACTTCCAAATGTATCAAATTGGGGATTCACACATGAATTCTGAGGGACATAAATTTTCAGTCTACATCAATCACATTTATTTTTAGTCCTGGGCCAGCAGTTATATCTGTGTCAGTAGTCAGTATAGCTTAGAGGTTTTCCTTAAGTTCCTTGAGTCAGTAAGACTTCTACCTTTAGAAGAGAATCTATGTACATGTGTGTATTAGAGTTAACTTCAATGTACAGGCAGTGTATAATTCTGCCTTATGCTTCACTTCCTACTCGTTCAACGCCTTGAGAACAGCCAGAGGTGAATAGTTGCAGCCCTCTCCAGTCTTTCTTGGGCATATGTGCAGTTTTTTTTTTTTTTTTTTTCAATTACCAAGAATATGTTACAACTTTTTAAAATCCTTCATATACTTCTTGTTCCCTAGATATTACTTCTAAATTTTTGGCTGTGCTCCTTTGTCCAAACTGTACCTTAGGCAGCTCCTGTGTTAAATAGTTGCAGCTGATTGTTTTCAACGACTGAGGATAAGGTTTCTCCTCTGGAGCTGAGCTCTGAGTCAAACAGCCACAACACACTGGGAATGAAGCTTTTCCTGGGAACTTCATGTTGGGTCACAGAGTGACAATACACTGGTGATGGGACTTCTAATGAGTGCCAAACAGGTATGCCCTTTCTGATGGCTAAGAAAGAGGCTGTTGTTTTTTGAGGCTAGGGTTTGGGAGTAGTCCTAAATTCAAACATCACAAAACCTACAGTTCTAGTTGAGTGTCAGTATTTGTTATTGTATAAACATTTTTCTGTTTGTTTTAAACATTTTGTGAATTTCCAGAGCTCAGCATTTGTGAAATATATCTTGAATAAATACTGTGCTTTTAGATAGAAATAATTGAATTTTAGTTTCAAATATATTTCCAGTCAAAATCCTAGCCATTTACTTTATTTTTGTCAAAATTGACAAAATGATTCTAGAATTTATTCCAAAGTAAACCTAAGTGCAATTTGACACATTTAGATAAGAAGATACATATAATTTTTCACAACTGTAACATTCTTTTTAAATCGTGCAAAAATTAAGGCTTTGTGATACTGGCCAAGATTTTGTTTTCATCTTGATTGGAATCCATTTTCTTATTAAAATAATCAACCTAAAACACCCATATTTCTAACAGATTTTTTTCTACTTTCTAATGTTTTATAAATAATTCCTTAGATAGAGAATATTCATTTGAATATTACTCATTCAAATGAATATATTTGAATTCATTATGCAACTTTTCATGTACTTTATTATTTCTTAATCATACCTTGACACAAAGATATATTTGACTTTTTTGTATTATATAAACATGATATTTTGGAAGTAAATCTGATAACTTCTGCACTTACTACTTCCTTCAATGAATAAATACTGTTGTTACATTCCAAATAATACACTGAAAACTGGGGACACAGGATTGAGCAAGATGAATAAGATCCCTACCCTCATGAAATTTTCTTATCGGAAAGAAGACACAAATTAAACGAACTAAATATTGAGAATGTAGCACAGGGCCAATCAGAATTGCCAAAATCAACAAAAGGCTGAAAATACAATCTTGTTTGCTTTTAGGATATAGATAACAATATTTTAAAACATCACCACATTTTCATTCTATCCAACTAGAGCAAAATGGGACTTAGTATATCATAAGAGATAACACTGGCCAGGGATAGAATTTGTCACTTTCAGTGCCCTATCTTTCATTGGACAGTTAAGGGTTTAACTCCAGAATACTTGTTTAGAGATAAGAGGAATAATTTTGATAAAAATCCAAATAGAGACTCTGCTGAGCACTCTAATTAAAATAAAGTAGTTTTATAGGCTTCCAGTTATGGAATGAGTAAGTCACAGGAATAAAAGGCACAGCATAAGGAATATAGTCAAAGATATTATAATAGAGATGTACAGTGACAGATGGTAGTTACACTTGCCGTGAGTATAGCATAACATATAAACTTGTCAAATCACTATGTTGTACTCCTGAAACTAATGTAACATTGTGTGTCAACTATACTCATATTAAAAATTTTAATAATTAATTAATTAGTTAATTAAGTAGCATTATAAAAGACAATATGGACAAAGGTATTGTCTTGGAAAAAATTGTAAATAGCCTTACATTTTTCTGAAAAAGATGACTAGGGATAGCAATCACACACGTAGTCCATATGGACTCTGGAGCTGATGGTTAGACTATCACAAGGTTAAGTAGTTAAAAATTATATATCCTCTTTTTTCATATCTATAAAATAAATAGCTTCCAGAAATGTTGATGTGTCATTGAGCTTATATGACAAGACTTCAGGAGAAAAGGTAAACATTCTTTTATTTGAATTATAACACACTGTGAGACTTCCAGAAAAAAAAAATATATGGTATGTATATATATAACACACATGCCTATATGTGCATCTTGCTTGTTTGTATATACATATGTTCGTATGTATACATATGCCTTTGGAACATATACAGACAAAGGTAAATATACACACATTTTATTTTGGGATATTTCTTTCTGCCACCAACCTCCTGATAGTTTATTGAGAATATTATCATTGTTAAAAATATTATTGATTCTTCTAGCAGTTAGAAAATGATGATTATTTGAATGATCTCTGCACCATGAAATATAAATTCTGCATAGGATACATATATGGCTTTTAAAACTTTGTTATTAGAACAAACAGGGTTCTAGAGGGGAGGGGTTGGGAGGATGGGTTAGCCTGGTGATGGGTATTAAAAAGGGCACGTCCTGAATGGAGCACTGGGTGTTATAGGCAAACAATGAATCATGGAACACTACATCTAAAACTAATGATGTAATGTATGGTGATTAACATAACATAAAATAAAATAAAATAAAATAAAATAAAATAAAATAAGAACAAAATGGGAGTTGGAACTAGATCCATGTTGCACAGTGATTATGTAAATAATCTATTAAATAGATGAGTCTCGATATGTGGAGAGAATACTCACATTTATTGTGTGAATACAGTGACTTTCCCTTCCTTTTTATTTTATATCTTAAGATTCCAAGAGCACTTTTTTGCTCATCTAATGTGTTTATTGGAATAGCTTAATATGTTGTTTGTTTGCTGTACTTTTTTTGTTGTTTTTTGTTTGTTTTTTTAGGTAGTGAAATATTGGTTATTTTCTTACGTGATATTAGGTTTGTCTTCTCAGACTATTTGGGGGGATAAAAATGCAGACAACGTTTTTTAGGAAAAAGGTGGGTAAAATATTTATATTTACTCAGTATGACAAAGTGAATGCATTAAAATCTATATTGATGGAAAATTCAGTTTGTTATCAATTTTATATATCGTGGCTGCTCTAGGATACTAGTTAACATCCAGGATTCTAAAGCTAGACTGAATTAGACCCTTATTAACTCCTAATACTGTCATTAGATAGCCTGATGTCACTGCTTTGATAAAATTGGAGTAAAGAATTGCCTACTTTGTAAAGTAGAAAGTAACAATTAATTGCATTAATATATATAAAGAATTTACAGTGCCTGGCACATGGTGAATACTCAATATATGCTAGCTGATACTATTCTCAAGTGGCAAAAGGAAGATGGCTTTTTTTCTCTATTGGCTCTAATGAAAAAATCTTTGAATTTAGGTTCTTGTCTCATGAAAAGTTCTGAAGTGATATTTCTAATTTGGAAGAGAATACTTTTAAAAAATGTACTTTCCATGCATTGGTAAATAAAGGGGTCAAAAGGAGACACAATTAATTATATTTCTAAATTGCTTTTTGGGATAAGCTTCTGGCACAGTGCCAAACTCAGTGCAGTGTTACCACTTTCATTTGCTGTGAGGATAAACTTCCCCCATATCAAGTCACTGCTTTTAACGCAGCCTCAGTGTCTTCAACACTCTCTAACTTCAATCAAAGATGACTCAGAGGTGACTCTTAGTGTTTGAAAGCTCTAGTGTTTCTTTACATATTTTTCTGCTAAAAGCAGTTCCTTCAGTCCTACCTGTTTCCTTCTAAGCAACAGGCCTTGGTGTTACCTTAACCCTTAGTTAACATTCTGATGTAAACCTGACTTCCATTCCTTAGAATTTCCTGGAAAAAATGCTATGTCTTGTACAAGAGATACCATAGCTCTCCCGTTCCTATCTCCAAAACCATATTTGTGAAAGTTTGGAAAAATGTAATAGTTTCATACATTCATATTTATATGATTGGGTTATTTTTCATTGCAACTAGATACAATTTCACACTGTCAATGTGGGACTGTAAACTTTATTCCTTTTCGTGTTGTTCATAGCATCCATGTTCATAAGGTATCTTCACTTTTCCTAAAAGTAGACATTTTTGACATTTTGATTAAATGGTAACATAATTTTGAAGTGAGATTTACTTATTTGGATCTGTGAACATAATAGTGATTGTACAGCATTTGGAAATTTTTGAAACATATAAATAAAAAATTAAATAACTTATAATCTGGCCACTTAACATCTATTTAAATATTTTCATATATATGAGAATTGTTATGTGTGTGTACATATGTCTGTGTTTCTGTGTACGTGTGTGTATATATCTGTTTATACAGATGTACAGAAACAGACATATACACACATATAATAGTTTATATATGTGTATATATATATATATATATAGAAAGAGAGAGAGAGAGAGAGAGAGAGAGAGAGATGTAAAGACACAGACACAGCATTCTCATATTACATATATATAGTGGATCCTTGCTGTCTGTGGTAGTTATACTCTATAAAGTCACCAAGAACACTGTATGCTGAACCATTGGTCTTGGACATAATTAGGTTTCTGTGAGCCTCTGGTCACAACATTTTCATTAATTGATCAATGCATAAACTTGTTTTACCTGTGTTTCTGTTTAAAGATATCTTATTTAGTATATATTGTTGATTCATGAACATTGAATTCACAGTCAACAACACTATAGCTCATGTCTGAAAGAAGCTTATCTAACACATGGATTTTCTCAGTAAAATACATCACAGCCTTCTCACATTTAGAAATAATGCACAGCACTGCAGCACTATATTTGAGAGCCATTTTGAACAGCAAAATTACCAGCAAAAAGCACAAAAATGTGACACTAAATATACTGGGAAAAAAAAAAAAAAGGATACTTTTTATAGTGGAAGAGCCGAAACAAGAAGGCAGACCATCAATTTGGTCAGCCTTACCTGGGAACTTGAGTAGTGGGCAACTCAAACTTTTCATTACTCAGCACATGTCTGAATGACCATGAAAGCATATGAGTATTGATTTTGGAATTAAAAATAAATTTTTATAAGGAAGCAAACAGGAATCCAGGAATAATTTGGATTGACTTGTAGATATCTATAATAAGAGAGACAGAGTTGGAGAGAGAGGTGACTTTTTGTCTAAATGTGGCAACCTACTGCATGACTAGAGAAAATATAACCTTACTTATAGCAGAAAAATGTTCACTTTTTCTTTCAGAGGCTGAAGCTAAAATACATCTTGACTTTTTTTTTTTTTAAAGATTTTATTCATTTATTTGAGACAGAGAGCATGAGAGGGAGGAAGGTCAGAGGGAGAAGCAGACTCCCTGCCGAGCAGGGAGCCCGATGCGGGACTCGATCCCGGGACTCCAGGATCATGACCCGAGCCGAAGGCAGTCGCTTAACCAACTGAGCCACCCAGGCGCCCATATCCTGACTTTTATCATAAGATTACCTTTCTGATTCCATCAAACAGATGGATGTACCAAAGTCTTTTCTCTTGACTCCTTCTATTCCTACATTGGAATTCTTCATTTACTAGGAAGTTGGCTATCCTGTCCTTGGCTCTTGAGTTCAAATTGATTTACCCATGTGGCCAAGCACAGTAAAACTTTGCCTAGGTGTTCAGTCTTCAGACTGGACCATGGGTCTAGCCAATTCCAAATCCTTTCTCTGCATAACTATAGCATACTGTTTGATAAATGACCCACTCATGACTGAAGCTGATGATCCAGAAGCAGCACATATGAAAACAAGATAATGAACTCCATTTTGTGCTACAGTCTGACTAGGATTTAGGCATTAAATATGTATTAACTTGACCAATTTACTTCCAGAAAGTTGGCATGAGTGTACATTTCTTCTAGCACTCTATGAGAATACACTTTTTCCCATTGCATTTTACTAAAACTTTTATTTTTAACCTTATGATTTTATCATAAAACACTAAAATTTGATTTTTTTTCCTGGTGAGGCTGAATTTGCTTTAATTAACTATTAATTTAAAAAAACATTTTTTTTGTAAATTGTTATTTCTTATCCCCCTCTTTTTTTTAATGGGATATGTGATTTATTTATAAATTTCCATTCGCACATTGCTGATTGAGACTATTAAATTTGGTTTGCTTCTTTATGCCACAACCCTGGATTTAACCTCTTCTTAATATTTTAAGAGTTGAAAATCATCTGATCTATGAAACTAGAGACAAACATGCACTTGATTTACATCATCATCTGTAAATAAGAAAAACGTCAGAATACAATTTTATGTTAACCCCTCTCCCTACCTCACCACAATTCTCTCCTACAGAAAAGCTTTCAAATCAAGCATTTACTATAGTAAATGCTTTCAAATCAAGCATTTACTATAGTATCAAGCAGAACACCATCTTTCATTTACATAAAGTACAAAAATTGCCTATGTGAAAATTAGGAAAAGTAAGGGAATCAAAGATTGATTTATTTCTTCAACTGCTTTTACTATCTTTTGATTTTGTGGTGACATAAGCCTTTGTTCTCAGAACAATTACTTCCAGCTCCTTTCCTGCCACACTGCTAGTAAAAGTTTTACCACTTGAAGATTCATCTTCACCCAGTCTCTAAACCAGTATTAAACCTCTGTGGTTGTTTACTTAAGCATCTTCCCTAGATATAGGCTCCAAAAATGAATTGCTCTTCAATGACTGAGTGCTTATGGACCCATGATTTGGCATTTCCCCAGTAGACCAGGACTCCTCTTTTTCAGAAGCCCCACCATAACATCTCTTTCTATTTTCTTGTATAGGGTCCTACTAGTATTAAAGCTGACTTCATTTTGCTGTCTGTCGCTTGCCTAATCCATGAAAATCACCTTGAGTCACGATCTTCAAAACACTATTTTCAAAGAATTCCAGGCAAACCTGAGCTCTTTTTCATTGAAATTATTTCATGCATTTTCTTAGCTTAAATACAGATACTTTTTTATTTTTTAAGGTTTTAAAAAATATAATATTTTATTTATTTATTTATTTATTTATTTATTTATTTATTTATTTATTTGAGAGAGAGAGAGAGAAAAGCATAAGCCTGGGGGAGGGAGAAGGACAAGCAGTCTCTGCGCTGAGCATGAGCCCCACACAGGCCTTGATCTCAAGACTGTGAGAACATGACCTAAACCAAAATCAAGATTTGTATGCTTAACTGACTCAGCAACCCAGGGGCCCCAATCATACAGATATTTTAAACATTTAAATATTTATAATGCTCTATCAGACTACACAACTTACTATTTTATTTTGTTAGTCAACAATGACCATATGTTTTGCTATTCCATTTGCTATTGACTATTCTATTATTACCTTAGGAATAATGCTAATTAACATTTATTCATTTATTATTATTATATAATTAAATATATTAAATATGATTATAGATATAGGTTCCAAAAGATCATTCTTGTTTACATTTCTGCACATTTATGTAGAAAAACATTTTGCTCTGTATTATCTTTTCAAAACTGTTTTATAATGATCATCCATGAAAGACAGAGTATCTCTCCCTGGAGCAGATTTGCTTAATGTCCAGGAAAATAAGATATTTTCCTCTATGGCAATTTGGTCAGGTTTGCTAGTAGCCTCATATATAAGATCAGGGTTTCCTAACCTCAGGGTTCTTTTCCTATAATACATAGTACTGAATGTGTAGATTGTCTGGCACTCACCACATAACACCAAGGTTTGGGATTTAAGGAACAAGTACAATAATGTTACTCTGGCTATTGTTATCTGTTAGTATAAACTGTCCTTTGATTTTTAACCTACAGTCTCATATCTTCTTCGAGCTTTATGTTGCGTCCTCTTATTTCTCAAACCATTTATTTATACTATCAATGTAATACTTGTAACTTTAGTAATATGCTTTCACATGTAGCTTTCTTTTATCTCCATGTAGATGATAAACACTTTGAGGGCAGAGTCTAAATCACATGCATCCTATTTTTCTACCAGGATATCTAAATGAATCCAGTCCACATTGAAGATTAACATTTGATAAAGTTACTCTAAATGCTCAACATATTCTAAAACCCAGATATATTGGGCCAGTGAATAAATAATTTTGGACATACTTATTTTAAGATGTTTCAAAGCTTAATTTTTGTAATTGTTTTCTGTTGTAGCCTTTCATCATTTTAGGGAAAAGTAGATACTTATTTCTGCACATGTACAAATAATGTTACTTAAATTAGGAAAACTTCCCCAAAATTGTTCTTGTGATACATATAGTATGAAAGTTGTCCACAAATCTGGGCATCTTTCCAATAGTGTATGATTGACTTTCCCAAATGTGGTATCATAGAACAGTAAGTTAGTAATGATGAACACAAGAGCATTCTTTATATTATAATGTAAATACCATCAATAGTAATTACAACTAGGAAGCAATATTCCTGGAAACCTCACAAATCTTTATCTAATTAGATTTATGCTTCCATTTATGTGTCTGAATCCTAGAGTTTTATTTAAGGAATTTGTGTTTGCAACTGACCAAGTACTCAAAGTAATTTTATAATTCAAGAACACTTTCATAATTATAAAATACGTAAATGCAGGTAGTTTAGTTTTAGATATTCTGTATTTCAGAAGTTTCTAGAACTATGACAAATAATTTTAAGCATAAAATAGATAGCTACTAATTGAAATGTCATTGTGCCAAAAAAGTAGAGTATAGGTACACTAGGGTAAAAAACATAGAATGGAAATATAGTTTAACCAATTGTTAAACAGACATGTGAAATTAGTCCATCAAAAATAGGTAGCTAAGTAAGATGTGGCACAGACCTTAATGATTTAAGACTTCACTTGGAGATTAGTCTTCAAACTAAGTTGATGTTAAAATTAACCTTATGCTTCAGAAGACACATCAACTAGTTTTGATCCTCTTTTATTTTGAAATCATGGAAGCTATCAAAATCAGAAGTGTTTATAAGTAAGTATTAATTTGCATATCTTATAGCAATTTGATAGAAATTTCCCAACTTGTTTCAAAAATTACAAAATAACAATTTAGATATTTAATTTAACATCATAAACTGTATAAACAAACTGGTGTTAAAACAATAAACTAGCGCTCTGTGATGATAGAATGAGCACCCTGTCATAGAATTAACTAATAGTATCTATAAAAATTATGACAGAAATTTTTATTTTTTTATCTGTTTGATTCCATTTTTCATAATTTGTGTCATAGTAATACTTGAAAATAAAATTAAGAGGTAATTTTAATCCATATAAGACTGAAATTGAGTTAATTGACATGGCATTACTACTTTTGAATGAAATCTGTAATTAGTTTTGGGGATAATTATCGTGCAAATATGTGATGTGGCACCATTGAATTTATAGTTCTTTTTTGTCATTACCAGACAATGAATGTTCCATAATATCATGTTTCTTATATAACAAAGGAAATGTGCATTTTTAGAGAAAACAAATCACAATTAATTGTAATATGTGCAACAGATGGTGGAACTTATAATCATTCTATCAGACTAATAGTATACTGTCTGCATTTTGGAACTTGTTTTTCCCAAAAGATGATGCTGGGTTGAAGCCATATTGACAGGTGGTACATTGCTAATGTAGTTAGTTTGATATACCTCATCTATTAAATCTTGTACGTTTTCCAAAATAACAGATGACAAGTGCAATTGACCACCTGGGGAAAGGCAATTTCAATAGAAAGAGAAAATTGATCTTCTCTTTTGGTGATTGTCGAGTTGCTTACTGCTTTTCCTATTTTGGGTGACATTATTAACCAGCAGCATATTATTTGCTTCAAAAAGTACACATTTTTTTTAAAGATTTTATTTATTTATATGAGACAGAGAGAATGAGAGAGAGAGAGCACATGAAAGGGGGGAGGGCCAGAGACAGAAGCAGGCTCCCTGCCGAGCAGGAAACCCGATGCGGGACTCGATCCAGGGACTCCAGGATCATGACCCAAGCCAAAGGCAGTCGCTCAACCAACTGAGCCACCCAGGTGCCCCAAAAAGTACACATTTTTGAACACAGATCATGATTAAGAGTAATCTATGGACGGCTAACAGATGCTCTACCTATCATAATTCTTAAAAATGTAAACATGTTTTGTGGAATATCAGTTCAAATGAGCACTTACAATATATGTTTTACAGATGCTACATTGAAATATCAATTAGATAATGAATTTCTTTAATATAAACGATAAAACATATCTCACAGATAGTTGTATGGTTTATAATCATTTTTATTTAATTATTGCAGAAAGTATCTATTTGTTGCAAGGACAGATATATAATGTCTTATGCTTTCAGATTGAATATAATTTATTATGAAGTTTCTTTGGCTTCAGCAAGAATAGACAATAGATAATTAAGACAAAATGTAATGGATTCTAAAGGCACGAAAACTATATGCTATTAAACTGTGATTTTAACTTGGTCGTATCACTGAGGACTGCATAGGTATGTAAATAAGAACTCCTATGTCAGTAAACAGCTATTCCTAAGAATCGTATGTATTCGAGAATTGGTAAAAAGTCAAGACCTAGTATAATATTATTAGATAATAACCAGTTCTGTTTCTTTTTTTTTTTAAGATTTTATTTATTTATTTGAGAGAGAGGATGAGAGATGAGAGAGAGCACATGAGAGGGGGGAGGGTCAGAAGGAGAAGCGGACTCCCCGCTGAGCAGGGATCCTGATGTGGGACTCGATCCCGGGACTCCAGGATCATGACCTGAGCGGAAGGCAGTCGCTTAACCAACTGAGCCACCCAGGCGCCCAACAGTTCTGTTTCTAACATGGTAATATTATTTCTTCTCAAAATTTTCAAAATAGGAAAAATCCATTTTAATCTTAAATAAATTGCAAATCTTAACAGTATAGACACACATTCAAGCAACAAAAGACTTTAAGCAATAATGAAATATTTCCATTCACATCAGATATATGCCCAAGCTAATTGAATTTAAAATATGTGAAATAGGGGCGCCTGGGTGGCTCAGTTGTTAAGCGTCTGCCTTCGGCTCAGGTCATGATCCCAGCGTCCTGGGATTGAGCCCTGGGTCAGGCTCCCTGCTCAGCGGGGAGCTTGCTACTTCGTCTCCCTCTGCTGTGCCCCCTGTTAGTGCTCTCTCACTCTCTCTCTGTCAAATAAATAAATAAAGTCTTAAAAAAAAAATAGAAAAGAAATCCATTTTTCTGACCAGAGGAACCAGGAAGAAAGGTACCAAAAGGCCAGGCTGGGTTGGGGAGGGGTTGAAATCACAGAGAGGAAATAGTGCTGTGTAGGACCCAAAGCAGCTCAGCAAAGCATCAGTTAAAAGATAATTAATCCAATTAAAAATGGACAAAGGACTTGAATACATATTTCTCCAAAGAGGACATACAAGTGGCCGATAAGCACATGAAAAGTTACTCAACGTCATTAGTTTCTAGGGAAATGCAAATAAAAATAACAGGTAACACTTCACATGTACCATGATGGCTGCCACCAAAAATATAGACAATAACAAGTTTTGACAAGGCTATGGATAAAGTGGAACCAACCCCACATTGCTGGTGGGAATACAAAATAGTGCATCCTCTTTGGGAAACAGTTTAGCAGTTTCTCAAAAAGTTAAGCATGAAATTATCATCTGATCTAGTACTTCCCTTCCTAAGTATGTAACCAAGAAAATAGAAAGTATATGTTCATACAAAAACTTGTACATGAATATTCACAGCAGAATTATGCATATTGGCCACAAAGTGGAAGAAACCCAAATGTCCATCAACAGATGAATGGATAAACAGAAAATAGAATAACCATAAAAATGGGATTTTTTTTTAGTTATAAGAAGGAATGGAGTACTGATACATGCTACAATATTGGTGATCTTGAAAACATTATGCTAAGTAGACAAGGCAGGGACAAAATCTCACAGATTTTATGATCCCATTTATATGAAATATCCAAAATAGGCATATCCATAGAGACAGGAAGTAGATCAGTCTGGGGGAAAGGAAGATGGGAGTGATTGCTCTTAGGTATGTAGTTTCATTTTGGGGTGATGAAAATATTCTGGAATTAGAAAATGGTGATGCTTGACCAACTTTGCAAATAAACTAAAAAAAATTGAAATGTACACCTTCTGTAAAAACTTATATATGAATTATTCCTCAGTAAAAATATAAGTGGTATAAAGACAGCAATTAAAGATGAACATTGGATTAAATAAGTCCAAACTATGAACACTGTATAAGAAACCTATATTAAATATAAGGAATACTTAAGTTTAAAGTAAAAATTGGCAAAAGCTAAGCAGTACAAATAATAATCAAAATAAAACTAGAGTGGCCATATTAATACCAGAGCAAGTGGACTTTAGGAAAATGAATATTTTTAGCAATTAAGAGGAATATTACATAAAGATAAAATAAATTCATGAAAAAGACATTAAAGTCTTAAATGCAAATGTATATAACAATGTTTACTGTTAACTCATCTTTATTTCTACTTTAAAAAATATTATATCTGCCATAGTGTTAGGTATGATAGTGCCGGAAAGAATATAGACATTGGTGTTAGATTTTGTGTTTAGTCCTCTGGGAAATATCCAATTTATAGACAGGAGGCATCACTGAAAATCCATGAGATAGATTTCAAGATACTGCGATTTTCCGATGTTTATTCTTGAAACCCAGGCATAGAATGAAGTAAATGGAAGCTATGCTCCAGTCTGTCTCTTGAATACCATAAACTGAAATATTTACTGACAATTCCCAAATAAAATCTACCATTGAATTATCTTTTCCCCTTGGCTTATATCTGGAAAAAAATACGTAACTACATTAAAAATATAGTAAAGACAATCAAGACAAGTTGCTCTACCTGAGTCTTCAAAAAGCAGAGGATTATGCCATCCACCTGATGAAAGAAAGGGTTATAAAATCTCTAGATGTCTGTATGACATCAGACTTTCTCCACACTCAATATCGATGAGTTTTTATCATTACATACCATTCATTCTTGTCAAATGTCAAAATTAGGTCCTGAAAAGAACCCAGTGTTTTCTTGAAGTGATACTTGCTAAAGTAGAACTTTGCTTGCAGGACACGTAAAGAACATGGAGAACAGCAGAATACCTAAGCAGATGCTCTGTTCCGAGATGAAAAAAAGGACAGTCCCAAACAAGCAGGACAGAAAAAGTATTCACAGGAAACACTGAAGCACAAAGTCATATACTGAATCCCAGCCCTGGATTGATATAAATCAGACGTGAAAGAAAGACAAACCCTGTGTGCAGCCATTAGGAATATGGAGGTGATTTGGTGCAAAGTTTTCAGACTACTAGACATACAGACTACAAATGGCAATGGGCACTGGAGTCAACTGCTACAGATACAAATGAAAAGATCACCCTTCTGTACATTAAGTTTATTTGTCAGACATGTGTATATATGTTTATGTGTGTGTGTGTGTGTGCATGGTAAGTGTTGGTGTGTTCACTTGCTCGCACACATACGTGTGCTCATTTTGACACGTTTGGACATCAAGAGAAGTTAGCAATAGAATGGGAAGTGACTGATATCAGATGAAAAACTAGTTCAGAAGGTCCTGAAATGTGTTTACTTACACTAGTTACATATAATAAATACAGGAACCATCACTAAGTCCTTGCACATAAAAGAGAATGCTAAAATGTGACATTATTAATGCTATAAGGCATCTCACGCAAATGTGGTTATTTAAATTAGTATTTGTTTGAAAGAACTATTAATTTGAACACTATTCTCTCCAGCAGGGCCTTAGTTTCAATACAGTCACTACCAACACTACCTGCTCCGTCTGACCAGGAGACTAACTCTGGTTGAAACCTCGAGTTGTGCCACTCAGATCATTTTTCATGTCTCTGTGTTTGAACTCTTTTTCTGCCCAGTTCCTCTTCTTTGTTAATGTGCCTTAGAAATTTCAGCTGTTTCACGGTTCTTTACTCCACCTCCTCAGCTTGGCAGAATGGGTGCCACTGACCAAACGTATCTGCATCAAGAAGCCGTATTTTTGGTGGTGGGGCTCATCCTGTGGGTTTCTCTTCCCGGAGAGGTGAAAGTCCCGCATTGCTTGATATACAATGTCCAAAATACGTGCTTCATATGTTTTGTTTAGTATTATATTTGTTTATTGCAATTAGTCTTGTACTAGATAGTTTCTCATGGGCAGAGATAGATACCCCTGGTCACTACTTTCCAGGGGGAAAAAAGTTACCTACTAGGTAGTTCCAAAATACATCTGGGCCTAGAGTTAATGTGTATCCTACAGAAATCCTTGGCCGTTGGCTATGCAGCCTCTCCCTAGCAATTTTATGAGTCTCACAATAATATAATAGCACCATTTTACATGATTTTTTTTTTTTTTTTTGGACTCCACTTATCACATTTTTCCGGGGGCTTTACTGCATTTTGTGCCTCATCCGTACTAAAAATTTTACTTATGTTATCTCTAATATTCAATATTATGCTATGAGTTTAAAAATGCTGTATTTTATTGATTATATCCATTGATTATAGACATTGACTATGTCCATTTTTCACATATTAGCAACTCTGAAAGCACGCACTAGCTCAAAAATCAGTTGCATTTTATATTACTGTTGGCCAGGTGGTAGTCATGTCAAATCTGGCATTGCCTGGCTTGTCAGAGCTTAGCCGTTATTCTAGAGTCGATGACCGTAACTCCTCAGTATGTCAGTCTCCAAATCACTAAGGGATCATTTGAGTGAGGACTAGGAGTACTCGTTATTATCTGAAAATCTGTTAATAGCTACGGGTTTTCATAGACATCCACTATTCTGAGATGCAAATTATTCAGAGAAGTCTGACCCAGAAAATAAAAAAAACAATGATTGAAAACCTTTACCTAGTATATGTCATTCATATTTTTTTTTTTTTTCTTTTTTTAATTCATTTGACAGAGAGAGATACAGCGAGAGAGGGAACACAAGCAGGGGGAGTGGGAGAGGGAGAAGCAGGCTTCCCGCTGAGCAGGGAGCCCGATGCGGGGCTCGATCCCAGGACCCTGGGATCATGACCTGAGCCAAAGGCAGACGCTTAACGACTGAGCCACCCAGGCGCCCCCTGTCATTCATATTTTCTTTTTTATATATGTACAAGAGTGCTATAAATTTTTAAATCTATTGCTAAATAAGCCTAAACTAACTTCCTAGGAGTATAAAATATTGTAGTGATAATATATTTTAATTCATTATTTTATATCAGTGTTTTTCTCTTTTTTCTAAGTAGTGCCAAAATTATATTCAATTGTATTTTAAAATAGTTTAAATGTACTATATCCATATATTTACATATGAGAAAACAGGATCAAAATGGGTTCTTATTTAGCATAGCTCTCCTCTGCAGCCTCTGGTGATGGTGTCCTCAAGAAGTGAATTTCTAAAAGGATCCCCAGCAGACAAGAATAAAAAAAGCCTGGGGCGCCTGGGTGGCTTAGTTGGTTAAACGATCTGCCTTCGGCTCCGGTCATGATCCGGGGGTGCCACGATCGAGTCCCGCGTGGGGCTAATAATAAATAAATAAAATCTTAAAGAAAATAAAAAGCCTATAAATGCATTTTTAAGTAGACAATAAAATCTTAAAAATTAAAGCTGGCTACAAAAGACCTTCATAATAAAGTGAATCTGAGAAATTAAATATTTTAGAAGGAAACAAATTAGAGCCAACATTTGTACCTATATGAAATCAAATATTAAAATTATTAATGTATATTAAAATTATTAATGTATAAATGGTAAACATTTCCCAGTGACACAGAAACCTAAATTCTGCACTTCTTAAAATACTAGCTCAAGACTAGTTCTCTTCTTTGAGAACTTTTAGTCATTAATCAACATCTTTGCCATATTTTTTGTACCTTTGTCCAATTTCACACACTAGATTGAATGTTTCCCTGAAATGATGTCTTTGAAGTTGCTTAAAAGGTGCCTCCAAGTCTTCATTTTCTTTATAGTACCACTTGTCCTTTAAATAAATAAGATAAGGAGAATAAAACTGAGTATGCTCACTTTAGGCATCATTTTTTTCTATCTTTGCCAACAATGTATTTAATATCGGTTCACTTTGTGAATTTCGCAAGCCTATATAGTACACAGGACGATGACTTTAAATTAGCCAATAAAGAAATAACCTCCCTTCTGTAACCCTCAGTTTAGTACTATATGCTGGCTAATTGAACATAATAATAAAAAAATAATAATTTAAAAAATAAGAAAGAACCTACTCCAAACCAATGTTAAATTTTTTTTAAGATTTTATTTATTTGCGAGAGAGAATGAGAGACAGAGAGCATGAGAGGGGGTAGGGTTAGAGGGAGAAGCAGACTCCCTGCCGAGCAGGGAGCCCGATGCGGGACTCGATCCAGGGACTCCAGGATCATGACCTGAGCCGAAGGCAGACGCTCAACCATCTGAGCCACCCAGGCGCCGGAGCTATTTTAGATCAGCAAAGTTTAGCTTTGCCCAGACTAACCGCTCAGAGAGTTCTCACAAACTCTTGGTATTTATAGTCTACATGTCTGTCTGCCATAGTTGTTTCTTGACACGTTTTACTGATAAGCCCCCCGGCGGTGCCCTTCAGCAACTGAGCTGCTGAGTTCTTATGGGTGAGAACAGATGAGATAATGATATCCTGACACAACCTACTTCATTGTTATATATCAAATCTTTACTTCTAAAACTACTTTTTTTTTTTCTCTCTTTGTCATTTTTTGGCATCATTTTTTAAATGGAATATATGGAGTTTGTGTCTATGAACCCAAGGACTTCTTATTAAGAGAATAGATTATCTGAAATGAATTAAAATACTTGTGTACTTTCACCCTCACACACAGATACACTTGGAGAATAATTGAGTTACAGTTACGCTATATCCAGTGTGCTAATAGGTAGCATATACCCAAGTAGAAGCTACAGTAAAACCTGGCTTATGCCTTCAGGAAAACTTTTAGAGAAAGAGAAGTTATTCTCAAACAGATTCTCTGTCTTTTATCATGCTGCATCTAAGCCAAGGAATGACTCACTCCTCTTTCTAATTCTGCTTGCTTTTTTGTTTGTTTTGCCTTTTGGTGTGTAGTTCACGTTTTCCTTGTCACTTTTGGATTTCAGATAAGTATAAAATTATCTTTTTCACATGCTTTCCAAAGGTACTATATTTTTGTGATCCTATTTTTTTATAGTATAGATTTATGCAAATGCAGAATCTTCCAGATATCTTATTCTCCTCCATATAAATGTTTTCCACAGTGCTTTCCAAGTATATTCCATTTTAAAAGTTGGCTACAATCATCATCAGATAGAATCACAGACAATAGTGGGCTTTTATGAGAAATAATTTCCTATGGGGGCATTCATCTGAAAGAAGCCTCTCTCTGTATCATAAAAATTTTATTTCAAATTTCTTTTTTGTCTCCTTTTATTACATGTTTCTGGACTCTTGCATCTGGGGTAACTCTACCTACCAACTTCTTTGGTAGGGTTTCAGTCTTCCAGGTGTTTATCACTTGCAATCCAATCAAAAACATACACATGGTTAATTCATAAAATAATATCCAATAGTGGGATCTAACAAATTAATTTATATTTGCTTTGCAATAAGCTTCTTTTTAATTGCGATCTTTCTGAGTTTCAATGTTTAATTCTTTAAGATAAATGTAAAACCATGGCAAATAATTCAGTCTAACAAACAGATTAAAAGCTCTCCAACAGCTTCATTTTCTGCCTATATTATTTTTATTTAATTTAATTAACAGTATTCTCATAATGCATGAAAGT
Source organism: Mirounga leonina (assembly GCF_011800145.1). Classification (NCBI taxonomy): domain Eukaryota; kingdom Metazoa; phylum Chordata; class Mammalia; order Carnivora; family Phocidae; genus Mirounga; species Mirounga leonina. The sequence continues at coordinate 28,675,470 of NW_023270807.1, read as the reverse complement.
TGCTTATCCTCGACAAAAATCCCTGTCTAAAACAGTGCTTCTCTTATATAGCTGCTAGTTTCACCATATCTTCATTTTAAAAATTATAAAAAATAGATGTTTTAGTTTTAAATTCTTAAATCTTGCTGAACTTGTATAAACCAAATTTATTTATGCCAATAGAATTATATCCTAGCATATCTGATGATGATGATACAAAAAGTGAGGCTTAAGCAAGTTAAAACGAACATATTTAAATGTAAGTCACTAGAGTTGACTAATGGTGTTTAAAATAAAAAGTTGAACTATATGCCCCTTTGACATGATTTTCCATATTAAAATAGCTTTTTCTAAGTATTCCCCTGCCCCCCCTTAAGAAAACTATGCAGTCATTTTAGACACAAAATACATACACATAAGCTAGATTCAACTTATGGATAGCCAGTCTACATAAGATTTTGTTATTTGCAGCATATTAACATAGATTCAGTAGTTCTAATTACATTGTTTTATTTTATTGTTGTGTTTTCCCACATAAGTCATTGTCTTATTCTCTTTTGACAATTTAACAAAATTATTAGCCAAAAACCTATCAATTGAAAAATATGACAAAATATACCCTGGCATAGAAAATAGTGTATTGCTTTCCACAATATTACTTTATCTATTTATGTATTCATTTATTTGTTTTTAACTTTTGAATTCATTTTTCAGAGTAAATATATGAATGAATTTCCAAACCTACTGAAGCATTTGTCAATAATATTTTGTGCCTGTTGCCAAATTAGAAAAACCACTAAAGTATACTTGGGCAAGCCAGGAAACTAATCATAAATGGAAAACTAAGGTCCAAAGCTATTATCTGTCATTTAAAAATATTTTATTTAATACACTTTAAAGGTTTGAGTCAAACCATTTTTTATAAAAAAATGATTGGAGACATTAATTATATTAATGAGCTTAATGTGCATCTAGTAAGTAGACTACTTGTCCTCTGAAGGACTAGAAATGCTGTAGTCATTAGTTTATTAGAGATTTTTTTTTTTTTTTTTTTTGTTCTCCTCTTACAGGCTTATATAGAAAGAAGAGTACCTTCCATTACTGATGGGCAAACTGAGGAAATTCAAATTTAACTGCCATCCCTAGGATTGATGTGAGACCCACTGGCATACATACACTGCTTTCAGGGATCTTTTCTATAATTTGGTATTAGAAGATACTTTTAAATGGCATGCCTGTGGGATGGCTCATAGTGATACATCTTAATTTTGCAATATTATATATTTTCTTGTGAAAGTTATAGAAAAGAGCTTTTTAAAAAGTGGATTTTTCTAATGCAAAACTGCAAAAATTGTATTTCACGTTTCACACTGGCTGGGTGACTACAGGAATGTTTTATTTATCTGATTTACTTTTAGCCCCATATAAAGATAGGTGGCAAAATATCTCTCCTATGAATACCTAGCATTTCAGTCATGCATTGCATTTTGGTCAGACATGTTATTTACCTGGGCTACACATGATACAGCTAGTGACAGAGACAGAGACAGAGACAGAGACAGAGATAGATCCTTGGTGTATGTACTTAAGATAACTTTAGTACAGTCTATTCTGAGTAGTTAATAATCTGCATTTCATTTCTAAAAGAGCTTATATTCAAAATTCTCTTCCCTGTTTGACTAGCCTCCTATTCTTCAATCCATCTGCCTCAACAGACTCTGCTTTGTTTGTTTTTCTTTTGTTTTTGTTTAAAGATTTTATTTATTTATTTGAGAGAGAGAGAGGGAGAGCACAGAGGGAGCATGAGAGAGAGAAACAAGCTCCCTGCCTAACAGAGAGCCCGACGTGGGGCGCGATTCCAGGACCCTGAGATCATGACCTGAGCCGAAGGCAGACGCTTAACCCACTGAACCACCCAGCTGCCGCAGGCCCTGTTTTTAACAAGGAAATTCAGCCTTTTTATTTTTTCACCTGAGTCACTGGAAGAAGATATGTCCCTAAAGAAAATGACTCTTGTACAAGATGTGGTTTAAGATCATTTAGTATTATTTAAAAGAACAAAACAATCTGTCAAGTTTATGAAATCAATAATAGATGATTTTAATAAGGATTTTTTTAAGCGAGCTTAGCCTGGTAAAGGGTTTCAAATTGTTTTTAACTGAAATGTGAACTGAATTCATAATATTTTGACACGTATTATGAAATGGCTTTCAGGCTAACTTGATAAATACAACAGACTATTTCATTCATACCATCCCACTCTTAAGTTTCAGCAAAAACAAGTATTTGGTATGCCAGACATTTAAAAGCAGAAATCATTTAGTTGCGGTTATTTGGATGAGGAAAAAAGAAAATAGAGATGGCAGGAGTGATTCATCCTTCCAGCTTGTTCCAAGATAAGAACCACCATAGGAAAGTCTCAAGATCTGGCTGTTATTTCTGAGGAACGCACCTGGTAATCTACAGAGGTGATATTAATGAGCCCACTTGATGTATAACTTCCCTGTATTGCTCATTTTTTGATGCTTGATATGTTAGAAAAAACATTCATGGAGGGTGCCTGGGTGGCTCAGTCGTTAGGCATCTGCCTTCGGCTCAGGTCCTGATCCCAGAGTCCTGGGATCGAGCCCCGCGTCTCTCGGGCTCCCTGCTCAGTGGGGGGCCTGCTTCTCCCTCTCCCACTCCCCCTGCTTGTGTTCCCTCTATCGCTGCCTCTCTCTCTGTCAAATAAATAAAATCTTAAAAAAAGAAAAAACATTCATGGAGATTTAGACTGGGTCTATGATTATGATCTAAGCAAACCATGCACGCACCTCAGTAGCATCACCTCCTTACAGGGTCTTAATTATCTTTTAATTCCCTAGGAACTTATAACACCAGTTCCCAGGGATCAGGAGCTTTCCTGATCTTAACTTTTGCTTCTCCTCTAAGACTTTTACATCCAAAGTCTTTAAATACAAGGTGATGTTGTGGTTTGGATCTTGGAAAAGAAAGAGAACATCTGTGAAAGTTTTAGAAAGCATGAAGAAAGCCTGCAGTTTAATTAATATTATTTGTAATTACATTAAATTACTTAGTTTTGACAAATGTGCCATTGTTATATGTTAACATTAGAGTAGACTGAGTGAAAGGCATATGAGAACTCTCCATAATATCTTTGCAACTTCTCTGTAAATCTAAAATTATTCCAAAATGAAAAAGTTAAAAAAAAGTATTGAAGTTCTTAACATTTCATTGGCTTATTTGAAGCTAAAACTGAGGCACGGGGTGGCGCCTGGGTGGCTCAGTCATTAAGCGTCTGCCTTCGGCTCAGGTCATGGTCCCAGGGTCCTGAGATAGAGCCCCACGTCAGGCTCCTTGCTCAGCGGGGAGCCTGCTTCTCCCTCTCCCACTCCGCCTGCTTGTGTTCCCTCTCTTGCTGTGTCTCTCTGTCAAATAAATAAATAAAATCTTTAAAAACAAAAACAAAACTGAGGCATAGGAACAGAGGTCAATCTGTTGGCTTAACTGCTCTGTCTGAAGGAAACAAATAAAACCAATAATCAACATATTTGGAGGTCAGAGAATGAGAATTAGTTTGCCTTTATATTTTTTAAAAGAATTATTATGTTAACCTTGCGTTTGCCTATATGATTTTTCTTTTAAAACAAGTTATTCTTGCATCTCTAAAATGGTAGAGAATAACTTAAAAATGAAAAGCAGTAAAACCCTAATTTAACTGTTACTCTTTAGTCTCTTCTACCAGAGACTACGTCTTTAACTTTTTCTGATTTTAGTTTCCTGGTGGTTACTTCTATGTTTCAGCAATATGTATGTTTATAGCCTTGATCTTTATGTAATTATTTAGATGCATAATTTTACTAGACTTAAAAAAATCACAAAATTTTTGTAAATTTTTTGTAAAATACAAAAAAAAATAAAAATTTTCCTTTTTCTAATAAAATTATAGCAATGCCCTTACATTCCTTACTAGACACCTTTGTAAGGTGTCACTTCTCCAGAGAGTGTATCTTTCTTTTTTTTTTTTTTAAAGATTTTATTTATTTATTTGAGACAGAGAGAATGAGAGAGACGGAGAGCACATGAGAGGGGGGAGGGTCAGAGGGAGAAGCAGACTCCCTGCCGAGCAGGGAGCCCGATGCGGGACTCGATCCCGGGACTCCGGGATCATGACCTGAGCCGAAGGCAGTCGCTTAACCAACTGAGCCACCCAGGCGCCTGAGAGTGTATCTTTCTAATCACCACTGAGTGACATGAGGTAGCCCTCCTATCAATACTTCTCCCACTTTTTATTTTTTCTCAGTCAACCAAAACTTTATTTTTACATTTTCCATGTTAAGGTGTATATTCTCCTCTGTAGCCATAGTAACATTCTGTCTATGTTTATTCTAAAATATAACATCCAATATGATTTTGCTCTAAAAGTATTATTTAATACAGGATCATGTACTATGATCTATTAATATTTACAAAACTCTCAGGTAAATGACCCTGAATATTCCTAGTGTGACATTCCACTGGATCTCTAATCTGCATTATAAATTTTTCAGAAGATACCATGGTTTTTGTTATCTTTATATTTGGATTTTGCTTTTCTTGTAATTTTTCTTTGCCTTTTTATCCCCTTGATATTTGTAATGTTTTTCTTTGTGTTTGTGTCTTCTTATTCAGTCATATCTTCTACCGTGCCTAAGATTCTACTCATGTACTTTGGTAGCCTGAATCCTATTTCCCCAAATCACCTTTACTCACGAGTTCTATACTCTGCAGCCAATCTGAAATTACTGTTCTCTAGACCTGCTGCACACTTAGGCCCAAAGACTCCCCTTCTCTACTCTAGTCTGACTCCATCTGTTTATTTTTTTAAAGAAATTTTTAATTTTTTTTAATGAAAAGGGTGGAATTTAATCTCTACTTACAGGACACTGCAAGATATGAGATTCCACATAAAACTAAGAAACCCACTGAGAGAAGCTTCATACAGTAGGTACCGTTTGGAACTGGTCAAGTAGAGTTTCGTTGTAAAAAGTGCTACCATAACAAAACACATTTAAAAAGAGTTCTTAGTCGAGAAACAGTAAGACAAACTTATACCAAACTTGGTATGCAACAAGCAATTTTATGCTTCACCTGTACAATCTAAAAGTTAAAGTTCCCAGGAGTACCATCCTCAACTTGGAATAGCGAGCTGTCAGAGGTAGTTTCTGGCACAACATTTTGATCTTCCTCTTCCTCAATAGAGATACATCTCAATTAAGTTTAATGAAGCTTTGTACACAGACACATTCTCATGGTTTTGTAGAGCTTCAGTTTTGTCCAGACCTCCACATTCTTCAATCATACTAAGTTTCTCAGTTTCACCTAGCTTCTCAGCAGCCTGAAAGATGTTGGAAGCAGCATCCAGAATAACCGGAATACTTTTGGTAACTTTTGCAGTTGAGAGGTTCATCAATGGTTCTATTACGCCACAATGAATGAGGTATACAATCTGTTCGTCTGTCCCGCCACTTGTATAGTTCGTCACAGCCCAGACAGCTTCCTTTTGTGTCTTAAAGTCTGCCTTAGAACCCCAATGAGAAATGGAACTCATCCATGATTCACAACTTGCTGTATCTGGTCCTGGTGACCAGCTGTGATATTTGACATTATCCATGTAGCTTCCTTTTGAATATCAGTTTTGGGGGTCATTAGCAGGCTGGGAAAGACAGCAAGTGCTCCTGCATCTATTACACTCTGAGTCTGTTCATCTGTCCCAGTGACAATATTTCCTTTGGCTCTTAGCGCAGGAGTCACAATGGGCAATTCAGTAGCTCCTAGAAGCTTCACAAGTTGGGCACAACTTCTGTTTTCACAACCATTTCAATCCCTTCATTTGGACCAACAATAAGGTAGGAAATGGCCCAGCAGGTATCTGCTAATACTCCTGGATCATCATGATGCAGGAGATGAACTAAAGTAGGAAGAATCTGGTCAACCTCATCTAACAGGATTCTTGTTGAAACAAAGGTTTGAAAGTGTTCAGTAAGGCTCTGTAAGTAACCACATGCTAAAGATGACATATCAGGAACTTCAAGGAAAGCCAACCATGGGCCAAATGCCCATACTTGATAATCAAGTCTCAGAAAACCAAACCATCACTTGCAATGTTTTTTAGAGCCCATACAGCTTGTTCACTGATGTGGACATGGGGAGATGCCAACAGAGAAATGAATGCTGGGATAGCACTTCCATCTACCACAACCTTGGTCTGTTCTGATGTCCCAGAAGCAATGTTAGCGAGGGCCCAAGCAGATTCAAACTGAATGGGGCGACAGTCAGTTCTGTCCAAGAAAAACACAAATTTTGGGATCAAAGGAGCCTGATTATGTTGTCTGTGGGGGGTTGTTTTCCCTAGAAAGCAGTTTCCCAGCGGCTTGAGTAGCCTGGAGCTGGCTTTCCAAGTGGTTGCTATTTATGCCTTTGACAATGTCATCAACAGACCAATTCACAGTGCCCTGGTTGTTGAGGTTTCCTGCAGTGGACAAGTAGCATCATCAGGAAGTGAGCTTACATTTCTCCTTTTCAGCATCTGGTCATCCTTCTTAGCTTTCCTCAGCTCCACATTAACTTCTATTCACTTCTGTACTGTATTCCCCCTTGTTCTTGAATCTGTTAAGGTGGGCAGTTGGTGAAATAGCATTCTTATTGGTGGACATGGTTAGGAGACAAAGGGAGAGAGCTACACACTGGCTCAGGCTTCCATAGGAGACCATGAGGGGCATCACAGGCTGCAGGTCAGCTGCCCTCAAAACGTCCACCATGGCTCAGCCCAAAGATGGTGTGCTGACTCCATTTGTTTAAATTAAATTTTAATTTTTAATTGAAATTATTTTTTTTAATAATTAAAAAGACACGCTGGGGTGCCTGGATGGCTCAGTGAGTTAAGCATCTGCCTTCAGCTCAGGTCATGATCTCGGGGTCCTGGGATTAAGCCCCTGTGTTGGGCTCCCTGCTCAGCAGAGAGCCTGCTTCTCCCTCTCCTTCTGCCTTGCCCCCCTCCCACTCTCTTTTTCTCTCTCTCTCAAATAAATAAGGAAAATCTTTTAAAAAATGCTATTATTTCCTGTTATCCGAATCTTTTATGTAGCAACCAGTTCCTGCTTTATGTCTGCAAAATCTTTCCAAATATATTAGAAGATATTTACTATAGTCTTTTTTAATGTTATCTTCAATTATCTGTATTAGCTCACTGTCTAGGATCAGATCTTCGGTTTGTATGTATTTGTCCTCTTCTTTAATATTTCCCATGTTTTTTCTTAATACACTGGTAATACATGTTTATTATTCATATTTGCAATGCAGAAACTGTATGGGAGCATTATGTGCATCGAGAGAATGTCAATTGGCCAGCTAGACTTTAAGGCGTATTACACATTATTATGCATATTATGGGTGAGTTGCATATTATTCCTGGGTATCCCTAAAAGCTATATCATCTCAATTAGCTGTAATTATTCTCCCAAGGCCTTTGTTCCATTTCTCAAGAGAATATTCTATCAGTTTTATGCCGCTAAATAACAACTTGTTAGCAACTCCATGTGAATATGTGGAAGAGGCTTTAGGAGAGAGAAAAAGGATTCTAACTCTTTTAAATGCAGAATTTCAAATGGTCACAGAGAAAAGCATGATGCCACACCTGGGCCCCTGAGACTGAAAACCTCTCTCTATACGGTCCCGCTGGACAGTTCAGTTCTTTCTGCAGCTCAAGGACCCGGGAACGCTACATCTTAGGTTTCACAAATCAATATTGTTTATATTCTTAGCATGTTCTAGCAATGTATTGAAACATTCCCTATATCATCTTCCTCATTGTGATTTTACACATTCTTTAATTTTTTACTATTATTTTATTGTAGCCTCAAAGTAGAGGAGATAGAAAGATTAATATGACTCTTCATTTTGGATTTTCAACGGAGGAAATATTAGTATCTGGCAGAAAAGTTGCCATTACACATTTATGAAGCCTGCTTTTGTTTATTCATATGAATAACTGAACATATATAAATTAAAGTAGCCATACACTCTCCTTTAGTTTTGCTAAGATTATGTGTCATTGAAGTTTACTAGTGATGCAACTAGTTATGTCTTCGTATCCTTGGAAATAAAACAAAGAGCTTGTTTGTCTTCTAATTTCTGGGATCCAGAAAACTTAACATTTAAAGCCTCTTTTTAAATGTAATTCCATTTGGATTTGAATAATATAATTTAAAATTAATATAACAATATTTGAAGATAGCAGAAATTAAAAATAAAAACTATATTTTTTGCTAACAAACCTAATAAATTATGAAAAAAACATTTATTTGCTCAACTTTATTTCCTTTGGTCAAGCATTTCCAAAATACATATTTGCTTTTAAGTGTTCTGCGGTCCAGTGTATCTTCAATAATGACATTTCACAACTATGAAGGAATCATCATCAAGAATCAGGCCTTAATATAATTTCAGTAAAGCTATCAATATACTGTTTAGATGTTAATCTTACATATGATTTTTGAATCTGTTTTTCTCTGTATTTGGTCCAGAAATGGAAACTAGTAATTACCTCCAAATAGGGCATTTTTCTCTTGTCTTTTTGCAACACTTATTCTTGTTCTGTGAAAGACATGTTGGGCAAACTTTGAACTAATATCTATTCATGTTTCAGCACTCCACCATGATATGCTGACCTAAGATTGTAAGTGTTAATGTCAAACAGATTTGTATGCATGTCTTTTCTTTCCTGCGATTTATGAGTATGGCATAAATTAAATTGATCTTTGAATCATAGTTTATACAGCTCAAACTTAGGAAAATGATATATACATCATGTATTTTTTTAGGAATGAAATGACCCAAATTTAAACACAGTATACACAAAATGAATTTTAGTTACTTCTCTTACCTGCCACTGTTTTCTTTTTTTTTTTTTTAATGTGCTGTTATATCTCCCCATCTCAGTTCTGCCAGTTTTAAAACAAGAAAAACAAAACAAAATTAAATTTACAGGGAGAAGAACCAGGTTCAGATTCCAGCACCTTTTATTCACACTGGGAGAGATTGCAACATAGGGCTGTGGCCTCTTAGATGTTTAAATTTCTCACATAGGTGACTTTTTTAAATACCACACCCCCTAATGGTTGTGAGAAATAAAGAAAGAAAACTTTAATGATAGAGTTTAAAAATGTGTACCTCCATGGTGAAAAATAATTTTACTTGCATGCATACTAAGTTCCATAGGAAAAGAATCTTTTCTCTTAAGTAGATTAAAATATTGGGGCGCCTGGGTGGCTCAGTTGGTTAAGCGGCTGCCTTCGGTTCAGGTCATGATCCTGGAGTCCCGGGATCAAGTCCCGCATCGGGCTCCCTGCTTGTCAGGGAGTCTGCTTCTCCCTCTGACCCTCCCCTCTCTCATGCTCTCTGTCTCATTCTCTCTATCAAATAAATAAAATCTTTTTTAAAAAAGTAGATTAAAATATTAAATATTATATACATTAGAAATGTTCACATTTTAGGGCACCTGGATGACTCGGTTGGTTGAGCATCCAATGCTTGATTTCGGTTCAGGTCATCATCTCATAGATCATAAGATTGAGCCCCCCAAGGAACTTTGCCCTCAGTGGGGAGTCTGCTTGAAGATTCTCTCCTTCTGTCCCTCATCCCCTTGCTTTCTCTCTGTGTGTGTCTCTCTCTCTAAAATAAATAATTCTTAAAAAAAAAAAAAAAAAGAAATGTTCGCATTTCCTTTTCCCTTAGTGGATTAAAAATATAAGATTATATATATATTAGAAATGTCCACATTGGGGCGCCTGGGTGGCTCAGTCATTAAACATCTGCCTTCAGCTAAAGTCATGATGCCAGGGTCCTGGGATCGAGCCCCGCACTGGGCTCCCTGCTTGGCAGGAAGCCTGCTTCTCCCTCTCCCACTCCCCCTGCTTATGTTCCCTCTCTCACTGTCTCTCTCTGTCAAATAAATAAATAAAATCTTAAAAAAAAAAATGTCCACATTATAAGAAAGAAAAACATTCAGAAATACTCCAACTGTTCTTTACAATGAAGTTGAAATTACATTGTACTTTCTCACTCATAGAATGCTTTTCCCTTGTGGCCAGTTCCTTTTTGATCTGTTATATGTAGTCATGAGAAAAGATATGGATAGTCTGATCTAAAACATTTTATGCCATAAATAAATAGTTTGATTATATCTTAAGCAACTTCTATGTTCTATACTTGTCCTGGATAATGTTCTAAAAAGTTTTCTAGACATATGTATAAGAGGATGGAAAAAAAAAAAAAAAGACATGATGCCTATTTTTAAAGATTCTACACTTTACATATATATATATATATATATATATATATATATATATATACACACACACACACACACATATATATGTATATGTATATGTATATATCAGTTGAATTTTTGTTATTTAACAGATTTGGTGGCAGTGGCAGTGGAATTGGAAGCAAACTTCTGATGACATTCAGGGACAGTGAGAAACACAGGTGTGGCACCCATGAGCCCCATTTTGAGTTCACTGACTTTCTTACCATTTTTGAGGGATGTGGTTAAGTTCCTCTTGGTTCTGAGCTCCATTCTCTTTGTGTTGGGCCCCAGATCTAATTGGGTTTTGAGTCAGTTCCCCATTTGTTTGGAATCACTAGTTCCACAATGGGAACCACTGGTAGTTCAGACCACAGTTCTCCCTTTGTTTGGAAATTCTGGTCCTTGGTTCCATACTCAGACTCCATGTTGGAAACTGCTGGCTGCAGTTCCCCATTTGTTTGGAATCAGGTTGCAGTACCCATTTGTTGAGGTCTGCTAGTTCAATCCATTCCCCAGTCCCAGGCTCCATGGTGGGAATTATTGGATGTGTACACAGGGCCTTCTCTTGGCAAGGATGCAGTAACATCTCTTGGTTACTGCTAAGACATTAAGAAGCACATGTTTGTTTTTCTTGTTTTGTGTAGATAAAGGCTAGCTAAAAGAAAAGGGATCTTTAAATTCCAAAGAGTTAAGCAGACCATCTTCCAGCATACCTGCTTATTTTGTGTCTAGGAATTATAGTCCTGGAAGCTGTCGATATCTACAAAAATAGCAAAATCCTGCTAAAAACAACCTAGAATTACAATGACCATTGTGGGGCATGTTCCAGTTAGATAACATCATTCATTTAAGAAGCACACTTGAAAGCAAGGGTCCCCAAATTAAACAGAATAGGATAACTATTTTAACTTATATGCCAAAGCTTCCAAAAGACTACAAGATTGCAAAATAGCTTCATTAAAAGACTAGTTACAGAAGGCTAGTGTAAAATTAGAGACATAGGAGATAACTAAAACAAAAGACAATAAAACTGATGTGACTCCTACTGGTCCCCTTTTCTTTAGTGAGTATTCACATTTTACTAATTCTCAGTCTGAAATGCCTTTCCACTCTGAAGAGACTATTAAACAGTTACCTTTTAAAATCTTTAAAAATAAAACTACCCAAGATTGCTGACAAAACTCCTCATGTATATTTTATCCTTTGGTCAAAGACTGAACTCAGAATCAGAGTTCAAGAATTTCCTAACCCGAGGGAGGATCCCCAGAAGTTTTTTTTTTTTTTTTTTTTTTTAAGAATTTAGGGTAATTATTGGGGCCTATGACCCTGGCTGTCAGATTTGTATCAGCTAGTCCACATATTGGTAGTGTTATAGAACCTGGACTGGATCGCCCGACGAAAGAACCAAGTGGCACTCGGAGATCTTGGAGGTTAGGAAGTTTATCTAACGCCAGCAGGCTCAGAGGAGAGTGATCTCCAAAGGTCTGAGCCCCGAGCACAGAAAAAAGGGGGCAATTTATACACTTCTGCTTCTGCATACTTGGCACTTTTGGCATGTGACCGAAGCAGGGCAGGGAGAAGAACACGGAAGAGCCCCGGGGCAAGGACTGGGATTCTGTCGCTGGCTCAGTTGGCCATCCTAGGACACTGATTTTCCTTACCAGTAGGACCTAGTGAAGCCGAAAAACAGATGCAAGAAGCAAAATGGCAAAACCTTGAGGAGGATATTTAAGATGATTGATCTTCAATGTGCTCCTTTTACAGATCAGAAAGAGCTTACAAAATAGCAATTGAACTTTTACAGTCCATTCCTAGGGTTTTTCCTGCCCTTACTGATTGATTGATTTATTATTCAAACATGCAAACAAAAGAAAGATGAATCTGTAGAGAACTTTAAAGCCCATTTGGAAGTCCCCTTTTGATGGCATTCCAGGTTCCATACAATAAATAAGCTCACCAAACTTGCTGTAGCTGTTCTTTTTGTAAATGGAGTAGATCCCGAGATTAGTGGATTAATAAAAAGGCAGAAAATAGGATGGGAAGCCAACCCTCTGACTGAACTCATGACCATAGCTGGCACTTCGAAATGACTTGGAGCAAGTCTCCAAACAAAAATATGCCAGGCTATTAGCCTTGCAGTCACAACAAAGCCAAGGCAAGAGACCTCAAATAATACCTGGGTCTTTCATTCTGTGTCTTCTTAGAGTCCTATCATAAAAACACTGGCTCAAAAATCAACATCTCACTTGTAATCAACTGGGACACTGGAAAAAAGATTGTCTTCAAAGGTCTTATGCAAATTCTTCAACTTGATATATCTACCCCCAAGGTAGCCCCCCCCATATAGGTCCCTCCCAGAGTTGACAGGACTCCAAGGGGTTCTCCAGTAAACTACCAGTAATTTCCTTAAACACTCAAGAGGAAATTAAACTTGAAATTAATGGGAAACCTTGCCAAGGATTAGTTGATACTAGATCTATGCTTTCTACTTTAACCCCTATCTCAGAGGAAAACAAATCCCTAGAAGGAAAAAAAAAAAAAAAAAAAAAGGTTTTTCCATGTTGGGGGTATCCGGTAAAGCTCAGAAAGAATTTCTATTTCAACCAGTACAAATGATTTTGGGACCTTTTACTGAAAAACATTCCCTTTTGCTATGAGATACATCCCTTTTGAATCTATTAGGTAGAGATCTCCTTTCTAAAGTTAAAGGACATTTTGCTACCAATGGAGACCTCACCTTAGAATTTCCTGACCAACTTGAACCTGGTCTTTTATGTTCTTTACAATCTGCTTTTGATATAGAAGAAAAAGAATTCCAACAAAAGTCCCTAATTTAATCAAGGTGCCTGAAAATCTGCAGGCTGCTTCTAATACTGACATTGGAAGAATAAAAAGTACAGAGCCTATAAAGATTCAATAGATGTGACTAAACCTTTTCCTGAATTGCCTCAATATCTACTAAGGCCTGAGACCATACAACGCTTCACTCCCACAGTAGAAGACCTAATCACCCAATCATTCCCTGTACCAGCCCCTGTAATATACTAATCTTGCGAATCCAAAAAACTAATGGGAGGGAATGGCAATCTGTTCAGGGCTTGAGAGTCATTAACAAGATACTTATTTCCCATTTCCTAGTTGTTCCAAACTTGAAGACCCTTTTGTTGCAGGTTCCACCAGACTAAAATCGTTCACTATTGTAGACTTCCAATCAGCCTTTTTCAGCAATTCCCATTGACCCTAACAGCCAGTATCTATTTTTTTACTTGGAACATACAATATATCTGGAGAGTTATGCCTCAAGGGTTCACTGAGGGCCCTTCTTATCTCTCCCAAGTACTTCACAGATATTTAAGCACCCTTTAGCTTCCTAAGAAATCAAGCTTTTTTTTTTTTAAGATTTTATTTATTTATTTGACAGAGACAGATACAGTGAGAGAGGGAACACAAACAGTGGGAGTGAGAGAGGGAGAAGCAGGCTTCCTGTAGAGCATGGAGCCCAATGTGGGGCTTGATCCCAGGACACTGGGATCATGACCTGAGCTGAAGGCAGACGCTTAACGACTGAGCCACCCAGGCGCCCAGAAATCAAGCTTTTTACAATATGTAAACAACCTCTTGCTCTGCTCAGTTATCAAAGAGGCATCCATAAAAGAGTCCTTTTATTTGCTACAACAGTTAGCTGAAAAATAACATATGGTCTCTAAAAAAAGGAAAAATTATAATTATCTCTAGACACTGTCCATTACCTAAGTTATAATCTAAGTGCTGAAGGAATCCAGCTATCTCCAAAAAGGATTCAGCTAATCCAAGAAATTTCCTAGGCCTTCACCTATGTGACTCTCAAACTAAAAATCTCTAAACTTGCTGAAACTACTGAACTCACTTGGCCTAAGATATTCTCTCTATTCTTGTTCATTTCCACTTTGGGAAACATAAAATCACTCTACATGAGATAGTCACCAGTAGACCGATGTCTATTGGTATACAAGTTTCTGGTGAGCCCTGTTGTCTCATGCTAATGTGAGCAGAGACTTAAGTCTTTAATGACTTATGCTGCAGCCTGTCATCATGACATTCATGACAGGTTAAAGAAGACTTCCTGAACCACAGCTGAAAGGATCCTGTTGGTCTTACTCTGGAACCTATGACTGAGTATTCTGGAAATTCATCAGAGGGAAACAGACCTGGAGCCCTATTAGAAAGGACCTTACCAAGTGCTCCTGACCACTGACACTGCTGAAAAACAAGAAGGTATTGAGCCTTGGGTATGCATCTCACAGCTAAAGAAGGTTCCACCAGATAACTCTTCCTGTAAAGATGCTGGAGAACTTGAATCAAACTGACAGGGAAGAGAAGTAGCTGACATAGAAGTAGACTGCTTTCACACAAGATGCCAGATCAAGACTTCACACAATCACAAAGCATGAAACCTTTTTTTCTTTCTTTCCTTTAGTCTAGTATTGGCGTAGAAAGAGAACACTCCCATCTATCTCCCAGACCACTGTTAAGGAGGGTAAAATTTCAGACTGCTGGACTTGTCATCAAGGTATCTAATCTATCCACAATGCTAGAGACCCTCTGGTCCTTCCTGTGACCAATTTCTCTTCTATTTCCAATGTCACCACAAACTATGGTCGACTGTCTTTAGTCTCTTACCATATATGCTGAAAAATTGACTGGCCCTAGCTTGAATGGATAAACACAGAAATCCCTGCAAATGAACACATTAATATTACATCCTTAATGGGATTATTTGTACCCCAACAGGGTTTGTCTGTGGTGGTGGTCATCATTCTCCTTGGACCTGTGAAGGCCTAGATAGCTGGCACATGGCCAGGTAATGCCTCTTAGGTTATTTAACAATGCACCTAACTTCCCACAAATGAACTAAGCTATCTCACTAGTCAGATCCCTTGGATTTATCCTATTAGAAAGGATCTACTAGAAAATATTCATGACTCAGGATTCACTTCATTTGGCAGGGTCATACTTTCCTGATTAGAAGTAAATGTAAGTGAGAATATGATCAGAAACCTCTCCTTAATTCTAGAAGGTATTTCAGAATCCATGGCTAAGGCAGTAGCTGTCCCCCCTTAAAATCCTGAGATTCTCAGGCCATGGTTGCCCTTAATAACAGGATCACCTTTGATCATCTTTTAGCTGACCAAGGAGGTATCTGTTCTGTGGCCAATGCCACCTGCTGTATCTGGATTAACACTTCCGGGGAAGCTGAAACTCAGTTACATAGGATCACTGAGCAAGCCACTTGGCTTTTAAAGGTGACTTCTTCAGTGGGGTCTTTCTTTGACTTATTTGATTTTAAGTGGTTTGGGTCTTAGGGACTATGACCTCAAAGTGCACTCCAAATGTTGATAAACCCTGCTTACTATAATCATAATAATCTCCCTGGTGTCTTTTATTCTCTCAAAAGCTTTCAGTGCACATTCGCAGCCTCTAACCATAAGCAAATGATCTCCCTTAGACTAGAATGTCAGAAAAGATGTGAAGAGAACGACAGGTTTTAAGATTATTAATCTGGAAGTGTGACCTGTCAATGTCACAGGAGTTAAGCACAAACATCACGACCTATGGATACCACAAAAAGAAATAACAAAAGCTGCCAATGATAGCTGAGAGTGGTAATGACGCCTTCAAGTTGGTTCACATCTCCCAGTCAAGCTGAGGGTCTGACCAGAAGTGGGGACTTGCTAAAAAGAAAACCAGAGCCCCAAATAAAGTCACCTGTGCTAAGCCCATGTCACAAAACCAGGTCTCAAGATCTAATCTAATTGCAGTCGCAACTTTCCCCGGGAATGTAATGTTAACCAGTCAGTCTGCGATTTCCTAGTCAGCACCAGTGAGGTATCTAATAAGAACTTTTTGTCTCCCAAAAGGAGGTGACCTTGCCTGGTAGAATCATTATTATTATTATTATTATTATTATTATTATTATTATTATTATTTTGGCTGTTTATGACTGCCTTGCCCTCTGTTTAAAAACTTTTCCCTTTCTGTAGACCTGCAGAGTTCCTTTCTTCTCACTTGATGGGATGCTGCTCACTTACGAATCTTTCAATGAAACCAGTTAGATCTTTAAATTTACTCTGTTGAACTGTTGTTATTTAGCACTGCAATGAAGAGGTAATTAGTACCACTTATATTTGAACACCATGCCAGATGCTATTGTAGGGATGGGAAAGTTTTCCTTTCTTCCCTCTAGGTTCTTTGGCTGGTTCAGTAATTAAGTTGACATAAGACAGATTAACTGGAGAAAACAAACAGAAGTTTAATAACATGTATACCTTGTTTATACATGGGAGAGACCCAGGAAAACTGAGTAACTCCCCAAAACGTCCCAAGCCACCACCTTAAACACACTTTAAAACCTTCAGTGGTTTGTCACTGACTATAGGACAGAGCCCAAGGTATGCGGCCACATATTCAATGACTGTTAACTTCAGTTAGCATGTTATTAAACTTCTGTTTGTCTTTCTCCTGTTAATCTGGTATTATTATTATTATTATTATTTTGTTATTATTATTATTACAGGGGTGTCTCAGCCAAGAACCTAGAAGAGTAAAGGGAAATTATTTTCCCTTCTTCATGTAGGTAAAAGCAAAGCAAGATGAATAAAATAGGCTTCAAAGTTTATATGTAACTGCACCTTTCACATTTACCCCACTTATATACTAGGGAGTCTTTATCAGCAGCTATTTAATCTAAAATAACTAATATTACTCTATTCTAAATCAAAATTAAATCATTAATAATATTGTGTACAGTATGAACACATCTCTAGATCCTTGAGTTAAATGTTTTACATTTCATTTTTTTTACTTTTTAAAATTTACCCTTTTAATCATCTTTAAGTGTATGATTCAGTGGTATTAAGTACATTCAAGGGCACCTGGGTGGCTCAGTCGGTTAAGCGGCTGCCTTCGGCTCAGGTCATGATCCCAGGGTCCTGGGATCGAGTCCCACATCGGGATCCTTCCTCAGCGGGGAGCCTGCTTCTCCTTCTCCCACTGCCTGCCACTCCACCTGCTTAAAATCTTTAAAAAAAAAAAATCTACCACCATTAAAAAAAAAAAAGTACATTCAAGATGCTGTGCAACCATCACTACTATCAATTTCCAGAATTTTTTAATCTTCTGAATTAGTTTTACATTTTCAATAGAGCTCTTAAAAACTCCCAATTCTTCACAGTTCCTTTAAGTGATTATTTGTATTCTAGACCACTTTTAGGGCATCACACTACTAAATGTCAGTATTTTCTGATAATTTCTTTACTTTGTAATTATGTTTTAAATTCAAATGTAGGTAAATGCACAAAAAGAATGTACAGATTTATAAATTTTTATAAAGTAAATACATCTAGAGGCTCCTGAGTGGCTCAGTCGGTTAAGCATCTGCCTTTGGCTCAAGTTGTGATGGGGGTCCTGGGATTGAGCCCTGTGTCAGGCTCCCTGCTCAGCGGAGAGTCTGCTTCTCCCTCTCCTTCTGCCCCTCCCTCTGCTCCTGCTCTCTCTCTTTCTCTGTCTCCCTCCCAAATAAATAAAACCTTAAAAAAATAAGAAAAAAAAGTAAACGCATCTATATAGCCACCACAAATATGAAGAAATAAAACTTTATCAGCATTTAGGAAGATGCCCTTACCTTTTCCCCATTTCCAGACACCTTTCCACCTCCCACCAGAATATAGAAGAGAAGTTATGGAAAGCTTTGGGGAAAGCATCCAAACAAGGAGGAAACAACCACCATGAGTTAGAGCAATAATGAAAGATCTCTCCATCTAAATTGAAAGTTTAAGAAATAATGATAGTAGAATAAATCAAAAAAGATCAGATTAGATAACTCAGAAATTTATGCAGATGTGTTCAGTTTTTATGCAATTGAATTCAAGTATTTTGTGATTTTTCTTTTTTTTATTATTTTATTTTATTTTTTTTAAAGATTTTATTTATTTATTTGAGACAGAGAGAATGAGAGACAGAGAGCATGAGAGGGAGGAGGGTCAGAGGGAGAAGCAGACTCCCTGCCGAGCAGGGAGCCCGATGCGGGACTCGATCCCGGGACTCCAGGATCATGACCTGAGCCGAAGGCAGTCACTTAACCAACTGAGCCACCCAGGCGCCCTTTTGTGATCTTTCAAGTACTCACATTTTTTTTTTTTAAAGATTTTATTTATTATTTGACAGAGAGAGACATAGTGAGAGAGGGAACACAAGCAAGGGGGAGTAGGAGAGGGAGAAGCAGGCTTCCCCGCGGTGCAGGGAGCCCGATGCGGGGCTCGATCCCAGGACCTGGAATCATGACCTGAGCCGAAGGCAGACGCTTAACGACTGAGCCACCCAGGCGCCCCAAGTACTCACATTCTTAAAAAGTTATTTTGTTCTTTAATCTTATTGAATTGTATTGTAATTGCAAAACACTTTAAAGTCCATTTTCTCAAATATAAACCATTCTACCAAGTATCAAAGGTAGGAGTAACCTACGTACAAGAAAGGAATACAAGAGACATTGAGACTCAAAATACAATCTTTTCTAAATTACTGTGTATCATTGTAGTAAAAGATGCGGAAAGCTTAATTTAACACAGATAGTCAGCACTAGACCCCACGTGCACTTCAGGCAGCAGAAGCCACTCTTTTGTGTTGTTGTGTTGTTTTGTTTGTGGGTTTTGATTTTTGTTTGTTTAGTTTTTCTTTTTTGAAAAAGAATTTTTTTTTTTTTTTTTCCAGTGAGAAGTGAAATTGCAAAGCAAAGCTGTGGAAGAAGTGGGGAAGGAGAATGAATGGAGCCCCACAAAGTACGGTAGTCTCTTCTAGTGCATAAGCATTTTTCCAAAGAGTGTAGGTGTCCATGGGCCATAAATGAAGAGTATGCACTAAAAGGAAGGTAGCTAAAATGTTATATTGTGGAGTGAGTCGCTTTAATACATATCTTGCCCCCTAGACGCTAAACTCTGTAGTTTGATGTGGATAAAATGTCTTTGTGATTTTACGCCTAAGCACACTTGAGAACTGATAAAATCACAGTCCTCGAAAAAAATGGCGTATCTTGACAACCATTCAAGTTCTTTTATTTCTCTATTGTATCTGTGTATATGTTTTTAAAATGATCATGAAATCCTATAATAAAGCTACTGAATTGAAGACTGGAGAGAAAACTCAGATATATATTCCTACTAAACAGAAATTCTAAAATGTCAATTAGCCAAGCAAGCCAAAACAAACAAAATATAACAAAAACCTGCCTTCTCGTCCCACCACCTCCTACCTCCATCCACCCTCTCCGCCTTTTAACGTCTGCTTCCTTTCTACTTGGCACAGAAGCAGAAGTAAGCAAAGTACCAGTTATTATTAGTGTTTGTAAGTAACTTTGTAATTTTCATCAGTCTTTTGAACCCATTTTACTAGAGACACAAGTTTTCATTGTGTGTTTTGTTTTGTTTTTGTTTTTTAGACTTTATTTATTTGACACAGAGAGAGAGAGCACACAAGCAGGGGGAACAGCAGCAGAGGGAGAAGCAGGCTCCTCATGGAGCAGGGAGCCCAATGCAGTGCTTGATCCCAGGACCCTGGGATCATGCCCTGAGCACAAGACAAAGGGTTAACTGACTGAGCAGCCCAGGCACCCCAGTTTTCATTGTTCTAATTTCAGGTACAAAAAAACAAAGTTCTTCCTTCCACAGAAAATTTAAAAAATAATATATGGAAACATTTAAACTCTGTGCTTTCTCATTAAAATATGGATAGATGTGAGGTGCCTAGGTGGCACAGTTAGTTAGGCATCCAACTCTCGGTCAGGATCAGGTCATGATCTCAGAGCTCTGTGCTCAGCATGGAGTCTGATTAGTGTTTCTCTCTCCCTCTGCCCCTTCTCCCTGCCCCTCCGCCCCATGCCTGTGCTCGCTCTCTCTCTAATAAATAAATATTAAAAAATAAATAAAAATAAAAAATAAAATATAGATCGGTGTTCTCAAAATTAAACTTTATTGTAGCATGGTCAATCTTTGATTTCAAAACCTGTCTCCTTTAATAAATGGATGTTTTACTAAAGGTGAAAGTTTTACAAAGAATAGGAAAGGGATGTTTTGTCAGCACATGGTAAAGCCGTAATCTGGCAGAGTAACTACAGTGTGCGAGGAACCACATACTATTCCTGCATCCTAAGTAAGTCTTTGTTCAATGTTTTATTATTTGGGGAATGCAAATAAATATACATAAAATTTAGAAGACTTCCTAATTGTATGTATATATACATATGTAATTATATACAAATGCAATAAAAAGTATATCAGAGTCTAAATAGTTTACAATCCCTATATTCATTTTAGCATAATTAAATTTTGTATTTCCTTATTGTGTATGTTAAAATATAATATTTACAGGATGAAAATTCATATTTAAAGTTTTAACTTCAATTATTTACAAAAAAAGAGGAGATACTTTTCATCTTTCACACCAAGTTTATCATTCAAAGACACATTTAACAACAGAAAATTGTTCGTGTTTCAAAAAATACTTTGACAGTAACCATCAAATAAGAAAAAATGTCTATGCGCTTAACATTAAAAACTTTATGAGTTCAAAGATGATGCTTTTAGTACTATTTTTATATCTAGAAAGGTAATAGTAATACATTTGCCTATTCATTGCCTTTTTTTTGACAGTATTACTAGGTAAATCCCTTATTGCTTTTTCCTTTGCATGGTAGTACGAGAACATAAAAAGCTAAAACTTTGCAAATTTCTCTTACCCATTGATGATGAGAGAAAAACTCTCTAAAGTTCTGATATACAAGCGAAACCACTTTAGATTGCTTTCTAGGTCAGCATGACTGTACTTCAGTTTGTACTTTGTTCAAACTAAAAGCCTGATTTATGGTGGCATGCATGCATTGTACATCTGCTTTGCGAATGAGCGGCCTCAAGGAAAACCATCTTGTCCTTGAGATATCGATCAATGCTCCTACTCCTTGCATTCCCCATAATTCCTGCCTATATGCTAATCTATAGTCTTTTCAGCTTTTA
The DNA here is from genome assembly GCF_011800145.1 of Mirounga leonina. Classification (NCBI taxonomy): domain Eukaryota; kingdom Metazoa; phylum Chordata; class Mammalia; order Carnivora; family Phocidae; genus Mirounga; species Mirounga leonina. The sequence goes on along the minus strand of NW_023270807.1, from coordinate 28,654,101 downwards.
AAAGATATTAAAAAAAAAAGAAATATAACCCTGTAAAAACTGTTCATTCTCCAGAGCACTTTCTTCCCTGTGAATATCAGGTTTCTGGGGAGCTGACCTAATTTGGGCTTGAATAAAACTCTATTTTCTTTTTATATTAGAGTTTTCTCTCCTGGTAAATTTGCATCGACACAATCAATGGAAAAAATAAGTTTGTTCGTGTACAAAAACCACGTTTTTGTGAAACATTAGAGACTGTATTACTATTGGCTATAAATCTGTAAGAAAATGACAAAAGTAAAACATTTATCTATGTGGTACACTGTAATTTAAAGTATAAGAAAAATTGAGAATTAGGTGTTTTCTTTGTAAAAACTTCTGAAAAGTTGTGTAAACAGCGCTTGTCTTCTCACTATGTAAGTTATGATATGAAGAGAACTTCATTTGTACATTTTAGTGAATTATATCCCTTTCTAAATTTGGATTGCTTCCAGCATTTCATCCTTTATGATTTCAGTGTTAGGAATTATTTCTGAGAGTTCCTTTAATACAAATATTTTACCCTTGTCACTTCCTCTGAGATATCATCATCCTTTTGGTTACAAACGCCTGCATTAAGTAGTCCTTAGAATCTGGCTCCAAATTTCACAGCAACCTACTTGTCTGCATTAGTAGCTTAACCAGATAGATTAACAAGAGTCAGTGCATTCCACTTCCTGAAATGATGGAATGAATCTTGTTGATAGTAAATAAAAACAAAAGAAAAGAAAAGAAAGAAGAAAGAAAGAAAGAAAGAAAGAAAGAAAGAAAGAAAGAAAGAAAGAAAGAAGAAAGAAAGAAAGAAAGAAAGAAAAAAAGAAAGAAAGAGAAAAAAAAAAAGATTGTCTTCAGTCTCTTACTAATTATCTTTTTTTTTTTCCAATGTAGCAACTAAAGTTGATGCTTTGGCCAGGATTGTACACACAGAGATTTAGATTTTTTTTTTTTTTAATTTTTTAGGTTTTTTTTTAAGATTTTATTTATTTATTTATTTAATTGACAGAGAGAGAGACAGTGAGAGAGGGGACACAAGCAGGGGGAGTGGGAGAGGGAGAAGCAGGCTTCCTGCTGAGCAAGGAGCCTGATGCGGGGCTAGATCCCAGGACCCTGGGATCATGACTCGAGCAGAAGGCAGTTGCTTAACGAACTGAGCCACCCGGGCGCCCCAAGATTTTTTTTTTTTAATGGAAGCATTTACTCCAAAGTAGAAGTAAACATTCTATTTCAGCCATAAGTCACTTTCTGTTCCTAGTGTAATTTAATCCAAAACTTGTCAAAGAAGCTTTACCCTGTTTTTTTTCTATTCATCAAACTTTTTCAATATAATTCGTTTCTTAACGTCATGCATACCTAGGTCAAGTTCTATATTTGCTTTTTTGTAACCATTTTAAAATCTTCTTATCACAATCAATTTCACCTACAGAAATATCATATTTGGTTTCTTTCCTAAATTTTCACTATCCAATTTCTTCTCTCAATAATCCCTTTCTATAGAATGTCACAAGAGTTATCACCAGGAAACAGGGAAGCTATACTACTATATGCTTTGCTGTCTGTGTATAAACTGAGTAACAGATGCACAGTGATCATTCTAAAGAAGAATTTTAAAGAAGTGACATGATTAGATAATGATACTGGTAGTGATATGGATTAATGATCTAGTAGCAAAGTTCATACTTTACACAATTATTTACAGTTAATATACCATGATAAAAGAAATCTGAACTGTGTTGTTGGAGGACTGGCATGATTTAACTAAACTGTGGTCATTAAAATTCATACACACCAGGGTCATGCAAAGTGATAAATGCTGTATATAAAATATTATGATTCATTGTTATGAGCTTTATAACTATAAAAAAACACAAAAAATCAAATATTATGAAATAGTTCATTATGTTTTATTACAGAGGTATACACAGTGTATTACTGGAGTCCAAAAGAGAAAGGGGTCACCTCAATGGCACAGTATTTTTTTGTGTGTGTTTCTAAACATCACATGTAAATAATAATATAAAAAAGAAACATGTATATGAAGATATCTGAGAGATGCCAAGAGAAGAGGAAAAAAAAGAAAGTAGCCAGATTTCAAGGAAAAGAAGGACACTGAAGGGAGAGCAGCTTTCTCCAGTGCTTTTTCCTTTAAGAAATTTATCAATATACGGAGCTGGGAACTGTGAGGCTATAAGATTAGTTAAAAGTGGTGACAAGTAGTTATAGCTCAAAAATGAGATTTCTTCACAGTTTCATGTAGTTGGGAGAGAATAATTGTGTTCAGTGCCAAACAAGGTTTGGAACGTCTGGTATATATACCAGTGAGGACCCTGGAAGAGGTATGTTCTTAACGTTCTATGAGTAATTAAATAAATGAGGCAACACACATGTTTGTAACCTAACTTTAAACAACTCATTTCAAAAATAGATTTAGGTGATCAGCTCATTCTCTAACTGGAAACCATATTGAAAATCAAATCTACTTTAGGAGAAGATAGTACCAACCACAGCCTAGAATATTGTAACAATATTGTAATGCTTTATTCACAACATATTGTATGAAAATCAAATTTGCATGTTAGGGGACAATAACAATTGACTAAAAAACAAGAGAAATAATATGAATAGATGAGCATTGGAATTCAAACACTGACTTAAAATGAATATAACTATTAAGTACACAAGTATATCTGTAATTCACAGAGAATTTTATTAGGGAACTACAAATTTAGATTAATCCAATAGACTTCCATTTTTAGCTTTGGAATGTAGAAAGCTGTGTAGAGTGTCACTCCCATTGATAAAAAAAGAAAAAAATAGAGATACTGCAAAATAACTTTTCTTGGACTCATCAAAAAATTGAGGTCACAGAGCAAATATTCAAACCAAAATGTGGAGAGTAACAGACATCTTCAGAAAGTAATGGAGACTGAATATGTGTTTACTTGGGCTGCTGCTGCTGAACACCATATAAATATATAGGAAGATCAAACTAGAAAAATTTAAAAGACTGTTAAAGACTGAACATGGGCTTGCTTGACAGTGTAAAGATCTTGAAGACTACAGAAACTCTGATACTCATAGCAACAACAAATTTCTTTCTTTTTTTAATGAAATTATGTTTTATTTTTATTTATTTTTTATTAACATATAATGTATTAATTTTTTCAAGGGTACAGGTCTGTGATTCATCAGTCTTACACAATTCATTGCACTCACCATAGCAACAACAAATTTCAAATCTGGTCATCATAACAACAAAATTCTTCAAATGGAGCCAAACTTTTGGCTAGATAAGCATATATCTCACACTAAATGCCAAGTGTGGGACATGGGACAAAAGTTATACTAGACTCCAAATATATATAGAATATTATATATATATATATATATTACCTCAGTATCTCATATCCTATACAACTTGCCCAGTTAAAAAAAAATAATAAAATAATGGTAGATCAAAAGATAAGGAAAAAAAAAAAAAAACAGGAGTCTGAAAAGATAGAGCAATCATTAGAATCAGATTCAAAACTGACCAAAAAAATCTTGGAACTATCAAGGAGAGAATTTAAAATAATTATGATAATTATGTTAAAGGTTACAATGGAAAATGTTTACAGCATGCAAGCTCAGATGGTTAATTTCAGCAGAGAGATAGAAACTATAAGAATCAAATGTGAATGCTAAAAATAAAACAGTAATAGAACTGAAAAAAAATGTTTTTGATGGGTTCATTCACAGATTATATAAAGCCAAGGAAATAATCAATGAACATGAAAATAGATGGATAGAGATTACCCAAACTGATGCAAAGAGAATAGTGTTGAAAAATAGGTAATATACAGTAATTGTTGGCCAATATCAAACCATGACAGTACAAGTTAATTGGAATTGCAGAAGAACATAGAGAATAAAGGGAGAGTAAAATGTATTTGAAGAAATGACAATTGACAATTAATCCGAACTGTCAGGCAGAATACCACAGATCTGAGAATCTCAAAGGACACCAAGCATAATATTGAAAACTAAAACAAACAAACAAGATAAGAAAACCATACACATTGATATAGATCATATTCCAACTACAATAAATGGAAAACAGAAAATCTTGAAGGTAGCCAAAAGAAAAATTACACATAACCTGAGAGGAACAAAGATAAGAATTAAAGTAGACGTCTCATCTGAAAATATGCATGCGAGAAGACAACGTAGTAACATCTTTAAAAGTATTGACAAATATGCCCAAACAGAATTCTATATATCATGCAGAAAATATCTTTTAAATGTAAAGGAAAAGTAAAGATTTTTCTCAGATAAGTAAAAAGCTTGGGAAATTCACTCTCATCACACGTACAGTACGGGGAATGCTGAAGGAAATTTTTGGATGGAAGCAATTTTGTATTAGTCAGAATCTTGGGTATTTGAAGAAAAAAATGAGTGACAGAATTAGAAAAATTAAGGTAAAATGCAATTATTTTCTTATTTGGATTGCTGCAAAATATCTGTAACCGTATGAATCAATGATTATAATCATGCATCACAGGTTTATAAGCATATGCTAAGGGCAAATGTGACAATAAGGCTCAAGGTATGGGAAAGAGAAATTGAGAACATACTATTTTGAGAGGTTTTCACTGCACCAATGGCAGTGTGATTTTACCTGAACTTGGACTTTCATTCCTAGAATAAAATTTTAATTCATGTAAAATGTGAACTTGTAAAGATGAAGAATGTAATGGCAAAAAAAGAAATGTATATACTTGGTTTCCCTACGCAATCTTTTTCTTACGTTTAGGGAAAATTTAGTTACTCCCAAACTATGTTACAATTATAAATTACTTACCATTGCATTTATAATCTGCCTTCTATAATTATGCAATATTTAGGAAGCAAATGTTCCCTAAGAAAAATATAATATAGTTAAAGAAAGGACATGCCAACTTCAAAATTTAGCCATTGCAATGTGCTAAGAAATTAAATTTTATGAAGAAATAATTCAGTGATACTAACTTGTTTTTGTTTTTTTGTTTTTTAATTTTGTTCATCATATAAATAGGAGGAAGCACATATTGGAATGGATCTTGCCCACATGGTGAAATGAAAAGCATTTATTATTTGCATGTGTCGCCTTCACAATTTGTCTTCTGATGCATTCAAACATCCGTGCGATGGGCTTTTCCCCTATGATCTTCTCTTAAAACACTTAACTTTGAATGGTCATGAAGTAAGTAGGGTATACTTACGTGTGTATGTGTGAGTTTGGGGAATGGAGTTAAATGCATCTCCCTGTAAAGAATATAATCCTTCTCCTTGAAAGAAGAAAAAAGAGAGAGAGAGAGACAAAGGGCATACATTGGCTATTTTTCTTACACTTCTATTTAGGCTTTATTCACTCACCTTCTATAAATTTTTGTTGATTTTTATTGACCATTTTTTCCTGATATTCCTAAATAGTAATTATCATCCTATCTGTGTGCTGAACAGGGTTAAAGTATGTTAATATCATTGATATAGAACTTATATATAGTTTCAATATCAAATTTACTTCATTACAATACAATGGGTCTGTCTTAATATCACTGTTTCAATTATTCTATTATCAATATTATATTTTTCATAGTTATTCTTAGCAACTGAAGTATATTTTGTGTGCCTTTACAGAAAGTGCTTCAGATTGCAGTATTGATAGACTATTGACTTGGAGCATTAATTGATAAATTCAAATCAATAATTTATTTCTTTTTTGAAAGACTTATTTATTTGTTTATTTGAGATGGGGGAGAGAGAGAAGGGCATAAGGAGAAGGAGATGAGTAGACTCCCCATTGAGCCAGGAGCCGACTCCAGGCTGGATCCCAGGACTCTGAGATCATGACCTGAGATGAAACCAAGAGTCAATAGCTTAATCGACTGAGCCACCCAGGTGCCCTCAAATCAATAATTTAAAAGCATATGAATTTATACAGACAATTGCAGTTATACATTGTATTTTATAAGTTGTCAATGACACAACTCAATTTAGATAAATTTAAAAATGTGTTTTATTATTTGAAGACTCTCATCAATTTTTCACAATTTTCTGAATTTAAAATGAAGCTAAAGTATAAACATATTGAAGACTCATTATTTTCAGCAGAAGCTGAATGAACTTAATTAGTTTCCTACATATATTCAAATTTTCTTTACTCTTATTTTAAGGTAGTCTTTAAATAGACACATGGGGAATTTTTGAAATCAAAGGTAATTTTTTTCAACTTTTGTAGAATCTTCAAACTAAGATTTACCAAAATGAAAGAAGGGATTTAATTGTTGAGCTTTGAGTCAAGAGATTAGAGTAGTTCCAAATCTTATAAACCAATTTAATTCATGTTGTACAATTATTAATATCCTTATGCTTCTGTCATATGTACAAATTGATGATTGAGAGGCAAATGGCCTTTTAGTTGTGGTTTTAAATTTAAATCTCAAAAGTCCAGGAACTACAAATGAGTACTTCAAAAGTTTCCTTTCTAATAAACTTAAGTCTTGTTATTACAGACATTTTAAAAATGATTTAAGCCATTTTTTCTAATAATGGGCATTGTTTAAATATTTAGGATTGCAATTTTTCATTTGTATTTTTTATTCTTTACTTACTCAAATTTTTGCTTTTATTCATTTCCTTTTCCCCCTGTGTTTGCTTTTGTTACAGGCTTGCAGGGTTCTTGTCTCATGGAGTCCAAGAATGAATCTCGCAGACACAAAAGGGTGAAGTGAAGTGAAAGTTTATAAAGTGAAGGTGAGAGTAGAAAGGGAAGAAGAAGCTCTCTAGAGTGAGAGGGGTCCCAAATCGGTTGCCACTGAGGGCTTTTAGTGGCAGTCATTTATTGAGAACTGACTGGGAAGCTTGTGGCCTTGGGTTTCTTGTGCCATCTTGGTTTGAGCAAGGACTATTGATAACCCCCCTAATGACTTAATTTTTGAGGTTTGGTCATTTTCTTTTCTCTCTCTTTCTTTTCTTTCTTTCTTTTTCTTTTTTTTTTTTTTTTTGAGGTATGGTCATTTTCTGTGATACACTGTAGCCGCCAAAGAAAAATGCTCCCTAACATTCAGGGCCAGATGGTCTGTTACCTTATCTCTTGTTCATTTTGGTTTAGCGCTTCTGCCTGCCAGGAATAGTTTCAGAGCCCAGCCAGGGGCCCCCATCTCTCCCTGCCTATACCTTAATCCTTTCCCTATCCACTTTGTTTTAAAAATATTTTGTTAATTAACAAAATTTCTGGGTAACAGAAATATTAAAAAAAAGTTATGAATGTAACTTGTCCTACATATGGTGATATTTTGACCAATGGTGATTATTCTTAATATTATGTAACAACAGAAGATTCAGAGATATGAGTCACTCTATTTGAGCTTGCCATTATAAAATAATTTTCAAAGTTTGTATGATCCAGGTATAGGTGTGACACCACCATCCTCTGAGGGCTTTCTCAATAGATGCTCTCTACCCAAAATGACCTATGAGACAATAAACCAGGGACAGCATTTAATTTGCAAGCAGTATGGACCAATATGGGTTATATCTATAAGGACTAACTACTAATTCATTCAGAGAATTTTTATCTAAAACAGAAAGATGAAAAAAAAAATTCTTAATGATGTGGCTGCAAATCCCTGCCAAAATTTCTAAAATTTTAAAAGCAAGGGTTTTAATTTTCTATTTGGTGGACTGGCTAAGAACCATCATCTAAAAGACTTCAGAGGCTGTGCATCTTCAACTAGATACATTCTTACTCAATACACTGCAAGACTGTTCTATTATTTAAAGGAGAATTTACTGGAGCTTGTCAGCAGAACTTTTAAATGGCATTGGCCAGAAGTAATCTAGGCTGTGATCCATACAACCTCATTTAGCAGAAAAAGGAGAGTAAAAAGGGTATTTAAATCATGATTTATTAATAAAAAACATGAATTGCTTCCACTCAGTATTAAATTCACAATTTCCAAATAAACTAGAGATATCTTTCATCTTGCTAATTAAGGGAATTTTGCACTGTTGTGCTTATTAACATTGTGAATACCGTCACTTAATTAACAAACTAAACTCTTTCATTCCTAATAAATAAAGGGAAAAATCCTCTCAGCTCTTATAGGTACTTTATATTTCCTTTACTGGCTTTCAGTTTTCTTTTAACCTTTTTTGTAAGTGTGTTTGTATGTCTTCATCTCACCTTTTAGATTTGATGAATATCACCATTTTCTATTTCATAAGGTTTGTATCTACCTGTTGGACACCTGCACAATACTCTGGTTTACATTTAAAAAAGAGAAACATAAATAAATAAATAAATAAATAAATAAATAAATAAATAAATAAAATAAATAAATAAATAAATTTAAAAAGAGATCAGACATCTTCTTAACAAACCTGCTGAAGTCTATTTTTATTTCATCTCTTTGTATCCATCCTGCCTTCCCATGAGACTTTTGAAACTAACTAAAGATCATGAGAAATTCCTTGCGTGACTATTTCAAGAAGAAAAAGGAGGGGAAGGAGGGGAAGGAGAGGGAGGAGAGAGGAAGTAGGAGGCAAAGGGGAAGAGAGGAGGAGAAGAAAGGGAGAAGGGGATACAGAAGAAAATATTCTGAAATTACTTTCCTTGGCATGTGAGAGTCATCATAGGTTAAAGTAATCCCCCAAGGTGACCAAATAATACCAAATCCTAATCAAATACAACCCCCCCCCAAAAAAAACCAAAAAACAAAAAACCTTGCTAAGTCAAAGCTTTTATCTCATTTTTTCAATAGTTCTTTATTAAGTTAATTTATTATTTGAGTATAGTTGACACAATATCACATTAGTTTCAGGTGTACAATATATTGATTTAATATCTCTATACGTTCTGCTCTGCTCACCACAAGTGTAGCTACCATCTGTCACCATTCATTTATTCAGTAGTTCCTCTTTGATGAATAAAACCTCCAAATCCCAGATAATTTTCTTTTAATATTACATAATATAAAATTACAAAAATAAATAGCTTGGAATTGTTTCCAAGGGCAAACCCCACAAAATAATCCCCAATATTTGATATTAATGTGTAATCAGATCATTTTTCCATACCTTTAACATTTCTAGAAGTAGTCACAATATAAAAATTATAATAAAGTTGCTTAAATAAAGGTGTTATGCTTGCAGATCTGTCAATTACATTTGTTCAACTGATTCAACTCCTATTAGGCTGTCTTCAAAAGGATTATCCTATGCAAATCTCAATTGTGTGACAAATGAAATAAAATAGAACATTTCTGAGCTTTGATTATCTATAAAAAATTCTTATAGAAAAGAGGTCTTACATGAAACATATAAAAATAGCTCTCCACAGCTTACTTTATTTTTGATCATTGTAATGATCACTTCTCAGTATATATTTCCATTTATGTTATTGTTTATCTACACAAATACAGTAGCAAGTACAGAGAGAAGAATACCTTGTCTATTTTGTTCTCTGGGATATACTCCAACCTAGAAGATCCTGGCCCATAGAAGTGTTTATTAAATATTTGTTAAATGAATTCATGAAAGACAGACACGGTAGTTCCTAACTAGACCATAAAAAGCTGACAAGAAGAAGAAATTTGGTTCAGAGGTTGACTGCAATATTGCATAAAAAATATTCTCATGAATTTCAGTTCAGAAATGATTCTTATTTCTTTATGCGAACCCTAATGTGAAATATGAGAATGTTAAAGGCAGTCTCATGGACTTGCAAAAGATACCGGTTAATATTTAGTGTCCACTGGGAAACCTAATCAGTTATAGCTACCACTGATTATTAACCCTAGCTTCTTTGTCCTCAAAACAGTTGGGCTTTTCCATTGCTCAGCTGGGCTTTTCCATTGCCCAATTCCATTAATGGAAAATATGGAACATATTGAATATGGAACATGGATTGAATATACCATTGAATTCACCCAAAATATGGAACATATTTTCCTTTAATATGCCCACACCTCAGTTTGGTACGCATTAAAAGCAATTGTCTCACACTGTTTTCTCATTGCTGAGTCTTTATCTAGGTCCTTCATGGATGGTGTATTCAAAGTTCCCCCCACCTACCACAAGTAATTAACTGTTTATGCTCTGCTTTACTCCATTTTTATAAACTAGATCTATATATCTTCACCATGATAAAAATAAATAATCATAAAATCCTAAACTCTAAATGGCAAATGGTTTCATTTTTTCCAATAGTGGCAGTTCTACAGAACATATGACTCAACGACATATATCGTCCCTCGGAAAAAAAAAAGTATGATAAAAAGTTAAATTTTTGCTGCTTGCTAATCTTCCTTCTAAATATTAATATTGTTTGTTATTAGAGAACATGAATTTTGGACAATGAATTCTCTCATATACATGAAGCCATCTATTTTAGAACCCAAACTTAAGATAATTAAAAGTGGTTTCAGAATTAATATCAGTTTCATCAGTGTAAACCTGACAGACTTCAAAGTATATAATCTTTGATTATGCTTTGTACTTTTCAGATATTTACTTCCAAATTGACACTTCTTTTTGACTGTTGAAGTTCCCCAATAAGCTTATCATTTATTCTTGGTAAGGGCCAAAATATTTAACATGGCTCCTAAGACCCTACATAGTCTTTACTACATTTTCATCTCATCTTACACCCATAGGCTTCTTGCTTCCTAGGCTCTAACTACTTAGAGTCATAGTGCCTAAAGAAGAATCTTTCTAACTGAAGTAATGGATTAAGAAATTTACAAACTTACAAAATTTGCAAATGTTTGAATGATGCACCATGGACTAAGCATGGAAGTTGGAATGTAATCCTGTGAGAGATTCTGAGATTCAAAGTCAAGTTTTATAGTTTCTGTTTTATTTCTCATATATTGTTAGTATGTATTTAGGTTCAAGTCACTTAATCTTTCTGTATTTAAGTAAAGTGGGGCTAATTATAATGCTCACCTAACAAGATTTCTCTCAGTCATTTTATAAATCTATATTGAACATCTACTATATTGAGCATCTACTATTGTCAGAGTCTATGGAAGGGAAAAAAATGACATAAGAATCCCTGCCATCATTGAGTTTTCATTTTTGTTCTGAGTGGTAGAATTAGAAAATAAAAAGTAGGGCGCCTGGGTGGCTCAGTTGGTTAAGCGACTGCCTTCGGCTCAGGTCATGATCCTGGAGTCCCTGGATCGAGTCCCGCATCGGGCTCCCTGCTCGGCAGGGAGCCTACTTCTCCCTCTGACCCTCCCCCCTCTCATGTGCTCTCTCTCTCTCATTCTCTCTGTCTCAAATAAATAAATAAAATCTTTAAAAAAAAAAAAAAGAAAAAAAAAAAAAGAAAATAAAAAGTAGTACCCAAAAGGTAAAATATTTATGAATAGTAGATATATTTTCTTCAGTAAGTAGTACTAACATATAGGATTTTTTTGTGTACCACTATTTTTATTATTCGTATCTCCATACTGCATATCTTTATCATTACCACAATTTAAAATTTGATGTATTTTTCCTTCATTTATTAAATGTATAAATAATACTTAACATATGTTGGCCACTGTGCTAAGTGCTCTTGCTACAATACTTGATTTATTTTTTTTATAATTAAATAAGGGTGTTCCTAGTATTATTAGCTTTATTGCACAGATGAAGAAATAAAAAGAAAAAGCAATTAAATTATTTTTGCCCAGATCAATCAACAATAAAATGGAAAAGATTTTTACTTAGACGATTTTAATCCAGTTTTGCCCCCTTAACCTTTATGCGAGGTACCCTCATAATGGCTTCTAATGTTAATATGTTATTAATGCTGAATAATAATATTGGTGATTATAAAACTCATACCATTATTTATACTTCTACAAGGGCCAGCAATCTTTCTGTAAAGGGTTATGTACAATCACTGTAAAATATTTGTTTTTTTAATATGCTATAAACGTAAAAATGTAAATGTAAAAACCTTTTTCAGCCGAAGGCTGCACAAAATCAGGTCAGGAATTTGATCTAGGGACTATAATTTAAAGATCACAATTAATAATAATTAAAATAAGTCTTATATTTAGAAGCATGCTGTTGTTTTTGCAATACTTCTTAATGTGTAAAAATCTACTATGCAATATGCTATGAAAAATCTACTAATTAATCTGTCTTTTGTTTTTAGAAACATTATTTTTGCTCATAATCAGATTCCCTGAAAAGGAAGAAAATCATATTGAGAATATTAAGATTTAACTTTTTTATAATTTTAGTACTTTAATATATAAACGAATCTTTCCAGGTTCAATAAAACTCCAAAATTGTAGCTATTCTGTAGATAAATAAGAAGTGTTACTATTAACCAAAGTTACATTGTTATTGGAAATAGACACAAAATAATCATTCAATTATCGTTATTTTTATTTCCATATTGAAAGTACAGTAATTATCAGCACTGAAAAAAAGAGTTGCCCATATTAGATATTAATTTTATCTAGATTATGCGCTACCTAAATTTGAAGATTAATGATAATGAGGATAGTGACCTCTGCCTGGAATGTAAAAAGTTGGAAAGAACATCACTCTCAGTCTCACAATGCTTAGTTTGGATGAGCAGCAAGTGCATAACTTTCCTTCAACCCATCTGAAAGCTGAGGTTGCAGTATAACCAAATAGCTAAAAAAAAAAAAAAAAGAAAGAAAGAAAGAAAAAAAAAGGCAAGCAGCTCCCCACTTCCTAAGATGGGATGGCACATGGAGATTGTCACACTTTTGCAGAACATGGAAGGAAGAGTTCAAACTGCCACACAATTAAGCGAGTAGAAATCAGATAAAATTTTAACAATTTGGTAAGAGCAGAATGTGGGCTCCTGTGAAAGTACTCTGGGGTTGGGGTGGGGGACAGACAGAAGAGGACCTCACATTTTCTAGTAGGCTCTCTTTCACAATCTCCACTGAGTACTGAGGAGAAACACTGGGGAGATTCTATTTGGGGAATTGAAGCATGATGGAAGTTAATGGTAAAAAGGTATGAATCCCTCATTCCATGTCCAGACTCTTCCCTCAAATGGAGCTAAAGCCTTACTCTACTGGGAAAGGGGCAGCAAGGACATCACTCCCGGGGCTCAAGTAAAAACTCATGCTGTTGGAAGAAAGGGAAGGAAAAGTCCTCTACATGTGGTATGGGAAAGAAAGCACTGGTCCTTTAAATCCTATATTAATACCATCAGAGGTCTCTTCCTTCTGAGAAAGGGGCAGGACATTCTATCTTGCAGAACATCCATCAGTTACAAGGCAGAAAATGTCTTCCATACTACTGAAGCTGAGGAACAACTCTTAAGCAGATAGGGCTAAAATAAGAGAGAATGAGTCAAGAAGTTATTATGGAAATTAGAAAATATTTTGAAATGAAGGATAATAAAAATACAACATATCCAAATTTATGAACCATAATTAAAGTAGCATTTAAGTATAAATGTATACTATTAAATGTTCATATTAAAAAAAGTTGCAAATGAATGATATGGCTAATATTTTTAAGAAACTAGAAAAAGAAGAGTAAAATAAACCCAAACAAGCAAGAAAAGAAATGAAATAGAGCAAAAATGAATGAAGTTAAAAAGAAATAGAGAATATCAGTGCTCTCATTTTTTTAAAAATAGTAATAATTTTGGTAATCCTACAACTAAATTGATCAAGAAGACAGAAATTACTAATATCACCAATTAAAGAGGGAGCATCGCTATAGACACTCATGGATATTTAAAGGAGAGACTATCATGTCCAACTTTATGTCAATAAATTAGACAACATAGATGAAGTGGACAAATCCTTTAAAAGACACAAATTAGCAATGTTCACTCAGAAAGAAATAGTTGATCATAATAGTACCAAATTTGTTTAAAAATTAAATTCTTAATAAAAAATATTTCCACAAAGAAAATCTTATAGCCAAAAAGCTTCAACGGTGAATTCAGTCAAATACTTAATGAGGAAATTATATCAATTCTACACAAATTCTTGGAGAAAGTTGAAGAGGAAAGGACACTCATCTTATGAGGTCAACATTACCTTGATACCAAAATCAGAGAAGATAAAGAAAAGAACTACTTCAGGTGCCTGGGTGGCTCAGTTGGTTAAGCGACTGCCTTCGCTCAGGTCATGATCCCGGAGTCCCGGGATAGAGTCCCACATCGGGCTCCCTGCTTGGCGGGGAGTCTGCTTCTCCCTCTAACCCTACCCCCTCTTGCGCTCTCTCTCTCACTCTCTCTCTCTCTCTCTCTCAAATAAATAAATAAAATCTTAAAAAAAAAAAAGAAACGAACTACTTCACACCAATATTCTTTGTAAACATAGACTCAGACATCCTCAACAAAATGTTACTAGCAAATTAAATCCAGTAGTACATAAAACGTATAATATCTTCTGATTAAGTGGGCTTTATCCTGGAAGTGCATAATAGTTTCGACATTCAAAAAATGGGAAGCGGGATTTACCCATATCAACATGCTAAAAACCCATATAACTATCTTACTAGATGCAAAGGAAACATTTGACAAAATTTAACATATGTTCATAAAAAACAAAAAACAAAATTAAAAAAAAACTCGAAGCAAAGGTGGAATCAAACTTCTGCAATCTAATGAAGGATATCTAGGGTAAGCCCAACCCTCACACTATGATAAATGGTAAAAATAACAAATGCTCTCACCTGGTATCAGGAAATGGTCAAGTGTATCTGCTGTCATGACTTCTATTCAACATTATAAGGAGCTTATACTCATCTCATCAAGGCAAGAAAAGGAGTTGTTTAGATTTCAACATTTAAAAAAAATCCTGCTCTTCAAAAGACATGTTTAAGCACATGAAAAGAAAAGTCAGAGACTAGGAAAAAATACACATAAAACACATATCTGCATATATAATTTACACACAGGAAAATGTGCTGGAAACACATACAGGTATACTCAATTATGAGATATGAATGAAAAAAATAACCCAATTAAAAGTAGACAGAGACTTGAATAGACACTTTACCAAAGACATATGGATAACATACGAGCACAGGAACAAACTCTCAACATATTAATCATCAAGAAAATGTAGATTAAAATCCCAATTATTGGGGTATCTGGGTTGCTCAGTTGGTTAAGCATCTGCCTTCAGCTCAGGTCATGACTCCTGGGTCCTGGGATTAAGTCCCACGTTGGGCTCCCTGCTCAGCAGGGAGCCTGCTTCTCCCTCTCCCTCTGCTGCTCCCTCTGCTTGTGCTCTCTTGCTGTCTCTCTCTCTCTAGCAAATAAATAAATAAGATATTTAAAATATAAAAATAAAACCTCAGTTATTTATCTTTAATACTTTAAACTGTCAAATTAAAAACACCTGAAAATAATAATGTCTGGTTAGGGTGAGAAACAACTGGAACTCAGCATTGTTGATTGGCGTTCAGCATTGGCATAACTGCTTTGGAAAGCAGTTTGTTTTTTAACAAGTTAAATAAATGTTTACATATGTTCCAGAAAGCTCACTCCTAAGTATTAATCAAATATATATGAATACTGATGTCCAAATACAATCTTAATTTGAACATTTATAGTACTTTTATTCATAAATGCCCAAAACTGGTAACAGTCCAAATGTTCCTGAACAAATGAATGGACATACCAGTTGCTATGCATTCATACACTGGAAAACTACTCAGCAATAAGAAGGAACAAACTACTGATAGGTGGATCAATCAATACTTTAGGCTCAGCTAAGAAAGACTTAAAAAGCTGCTTATTTTTTAAGTCTCTTTTTATGATCTTCTGGAATGGTAAAACTATAGGGACATAAACAGGTCAGCGGTTACCAGGGTAAAGTTCAGCTCATGGGATTTAAGACAAAGGGTCACAACTAAACTTTTGGAGCACTGGAGTTGTTCTGTGCTTGATTGTGATGTCAATGACATGACTATAAATATTCACTAAAATTCAATAGAATTTAATATTTAAAAAGGGTGACTTACTGTATATAAGTTATAACAAAACTTACTTAAAAATAGTGTATATAGGGGTGCCTAGGTGGCTCAGTTGGTTAAGCATCTGCCTTTGGCTCAGGTCATGATCCCAGGGTCCTGGGACCGGGTCCCACATCGGGCTCCCTGCTCAGCGGGAAGTCTGCTTCTCCTTCTTCCTCCGCCTCTCTCTCTGGCTTGTGCTCTCTCTCTTTAAAAAAAAAAAAAAAAGGAAACCTCAATTAAAAAAAAAAAATAGTGTATGTAACAGCCATATCTAGCAACAGTGATTAAAAGCTAAATTATAGTATCTAGAAATTAACATTGAAGGGTTAAACGTTCTGCTAAGATTTGTGTCTAGTTCTAAAGATAAATATCAGTGTGGAATTATACAAACTAAATGAGAGTTCTCCCAATTTATGACCATTAAGCCAGGCAATGGGTTGTGAAAAGCAGAGAGAAAGCCTATTAGTTTATTTGGAGATATTAGGGTTGTTTTGTCTGTTTACAAAAATAAAGCAGAAGATTTAAGTCATACCTGCTTCCAGGACTTGCTTCTTTAGGGAAAGATGGAAATTGTACATGCTATCTAGGTGTGCTCAGAAGCAGCAAAGCGTCTAGCCACATAATTTGTCCTGACAGAAAAAGGACAAATGGCTCCCACCAACTAGTATAAACAGAAGCCCAATGCCAGAACACAATTCTAGAGGAGGACAGGCAAGCTTTGGGCTCTTTTAACCCTTTGCCTACCAAGGTATAAGTTCTTCAGAACAAATTGGGAAACAAAGTTAATATTTCTGAAGAAATATCTTTTAAAGTAAGATGAAATATGGTGTATCTCTAGATACTCATTGTAACAACAATGAACATGCAAAACAGATTTTGATAAATCTGCTTTTGGACTAGTCATTAGTAAAAAATGCCACAATAGCACAGAGGACAACCCTAAGTCACTTTTTGTCCCCAAGATTTTATTTATTTTAGAGAGAGACACAAGCAGGGGGAGGGGCAGGAGTGGGAGAAGCAGACTCCCTGCTGAGCAGGGAGCCCATTGCAGAGCTAGATCCCAGGACCCCAAGATCATGACCTAAGCCAAAGGCAGATGCTGAACCGACTGAGTCACCCAGGCGCCCCCTAGGTCATCTTTTTATATAAAATAATCGATAGCTCTAACCCCACTAACAAAAATATTAGATATTTTCTCTTTTGTGCATTTTACTTGTTTGCTTTAAGAAAGGCATTCACAAGTTATTTTTCTTCAATAAGCACTTTTTTTTTTCATAAAGTAAAAAGTACCAAAGCCTGAAACAATTAGTTCTGGTAAAGTTTTGGAGAGACTTACTATTCCTTGCAGGAGGAAAATAAAGGTGTCAGAATGTTTAAAAAAAAATCTTCCCCTATTAAGGGGAAAAACAAGGGCATCAATAATTCATAATCACTTTCCTCTCACAAATGGACATGTTCACATAAGACATGTGAAATGGTAATTGTTACATCTTATTTGAAAGCAGTCGGGTCAATTTTAGCCAGTAGATTGGTTGTGGGAGGAGGGTACCTTCAGCTATTCAGAGTCCATTGGTGTGGAATGAAGTCAATTGAATTCATCACAAATGGCCCATCTCCTCCTTATATCCTATATATCATCGCATTGGCTAACACGTATGACATGCCCAGTTGACTGAAATGTATTTGCCATGCCTATTTAGTTGCAATTGCATGATACAAATAGACATTGACAAATGTCCCTTGTCCACTTTTGAAGATTATTTCATGTCAATAAACTGGAAAAGGTGAAATCTGATACCTAATGGGGCAATTTATAAGATCACTGAAACATACTCTATTCTCAACAAAGCCTGTTCTACATCATATAACTCTCTAAACTCTACTCTGCAGTGATTCTTTACAACCAAATTGTTTCCTAAGAGCACTTGACTTATATATTGATTCACTAATCCTCATTAACATTCCAGTGATGCAAATAGAACATATCATGGTTCCTCTTTTATAGATGGATAAGCAGAGCAATATTAAGTTTAGCCAATATCAGAGCTTACACTCTAATACAGAATGGAATTAAATTTCATGACACATGCTTGTTCTAACTTCTATCACCTTTTTGACAAATGTGATAAAATGCTAAATAAAATATTAAATCTTCTAAGGTTTTATGATGAAGTTTTTTGTATTGTTTTAATACCAGCACAGTAATTTTAAAATTATTGTTCTTATATAAAGATATTATAGAGGAGGAAGAAATTTCATTCTTTTCTCAAGGTTCTTACCCTGATTTAGGAATTAAATTGACATGAGGAAGATTAACAAGAGGAAAAAAACAAAATTTTATTATGTAAGCATGAGGTCCAATAATGAAATTGAGGCTGAAAGAAATTACCAAAGTATGCAGTTTGTATACATTTTAGACAAAGAGACAATAAATTTGTGAGGCATTAACAGAATAAAGAAAATAGGTATTGGGGAACTTAACTAGTAAGGAATTCTAAGTGGAATTTGGGCAGAGGTAGTAGATTAGTAAAAAAGTAACAAGGTTTGTTTCTACAGCTTTCTCTGTTTTAAAGTCCCTGGTTCTGGTAATATGAATGCCTTTTTACTTATTATTACAAGGAGGGTACTTTCCATATGGGAGATTTATTTCCCACTTTTGGTGGGACAGAGGTGGGGCTGAGTGTTTCCCAAGTATCTTAAATTTAAAATAATTAATATGCCATAGTGGTACATATAAGCCAGTCTGCCCAGGCCCCTAAAATACCACAAATAATCTTGTCAAAATGACTCTGAACACAAAATTTAATAAACTGGATTATAAGCAATTCGTATGTAATGACACTGCATATTAGTTCCCAGCTTTATCTTTACTAAATTTTAAAATATGCATATGATGACAATAAACTTCTTAAAAATAAATACTCCTGCATGTAGGCACATGTTAATTTAAGTAAACTTGATGTTTATGTAACAGTTATAGCTTCTTTATTGATAGATTAATGAATTAGATGGATGATAGATTAGATAGATAGATGATAGATATAGATAGATGATAGATGAGAGACATATAGATAGATAGATAGATAGATAGATAGATAGATAGATAGATAGATA
>NW_023270807.1:28581686-28634975 GCF_011800145.1 Mirounga leonina | reverse complement strand
GATAGATAGATAGATAGATAGATAGATAGATAGATAGATAGATAGATAGATAGATGATAGATAGATAATTTGAGTTCCCTTAAAAAACACTTAGCAAACCATGCTACAGAGGACCCCACACCATTAGCCCATTAAGCAGAGTTGGGGAACTGAGGACTTGTGTTGGTGAGTGGGAGTGAAGTGTTTAGGCAGAAAACTGGAAAGTAGACAGATTGTCACCTGCCTTCACAAGTTTCCCTTGACTATATGTTTGATGGAAAAATCCATCCAGAATTTCCCATATTGTTCAAGAGTCACACTCAGATATAGCTCTGAGTAGAAAAATGGTATCATATCTTCTGAGAAACTGCAGATTAAATTAAGCAAAGAAATATGTGACAGAGGCTCTGAAGCCCAGCTATGCCAAAGGAAGCCAAGCTGGGGCCAGTTGAGTTGAAGCAGAGGGAACCACCAAGTTTTAATCAGGCCAGTTTGGTTCTTTGATGTATATAGATATTTCTAAGAGTTATCACAATATTTTAAGGTTATTTTTCAAAATCTGGTGTGTGTTTTATTTTATTATATTTCTTCATGGTCCTAAGTTGCTTTATTTAGTCATCATTACAAAATAGAGAGTGTGTTTGTTTTTAGACCAGAACATTGTCCAATTTTGTATTGATAAAAATCCCATTATGAAACCTAGTAAGTGTTCAACAAATGTTAGGAATGTTCAATGAATAAATCTTATTATTTTCAACTTTTATAAAGTTTTTTTTTTGTTTGGGTTTTTATCTCATAGTATTTTATATTCTTGAGTCTTATTGAAGGTGTCTGGATGAATATAAGTGACTAAAATATGCTTGCCACTTTATTTTAGATGCATTTTCCTGAAGCTTTATTTATATTTACATAATTACAGATAAAAATTAGACGGTCAAACGTACTCTTCTAATCAGGTAATGAATTACAATTAAATAAGACATGGAAGTGCTCTCAATCTGTTTCTTTGCATATATTTATATCTGTATATATGCTATATTTTATGTATGTACACCATAAGTTTCTTTAAATATCAAGTAATTATTTTTTAGAAGCTAAATTGTGTCAACTAACTCTATAATTTTTATTAAAAACTTTAGTCTGTAGATTTTCCCCTAGGTTCTACTCATGTGTAAGTGTTAGTGATATTTTTTAGTCTTATAAAATTTCATCTATTTTTTGAGTCTATATAGATATTTTAGTGGTTACAAAAGATTCAGTGGCAATAGCTAGAAGATTTACAAGGTGACTCTTTGGGCCTCTATCTTGACATTTCACTACTTTAGTTCCTTTGGGATGTGTAAAGGTAAATTAAAAGGGAATGGAATGAAATTTGTCCCAGTGCTGAAAAGCTATAGGATAGTGTCATTGAGCTGGAAAGTTCAAATGCTTGCTGGGATGTGTAGAATAGGTGGGTTTCAGTTAAGGAAAGTTTATTTGAACAAATGCAAAACAATACCACTCTGGTAATTCTTGCATTTTCTTGAAAAATCAATGAAAATTCTCTAAATTTACAGCAGCAAAATATGGATCTTGAAGAATCATCGGGAAACAAAAGAATTTTGAGTATACTGGAGGCACATTGTGTATAGCTGTCATGTTCTGCTTTGCTCCCAACAAAGTGTTACTTAAATCACACGGGATGCCACAAATGATTCCTCACCCAAGTTGTTAGAGCATACTAAAGGAGATGCACTGTCCCGTCTAACTTCCTGCTGCCAAATAATAACAAAACATATAATAATTTTACATCATCCCTGAAATACATTGATTGACTTGCTTAGTGTCTCTCTGATATTCCATAGTTAAGACTATGATTCCTTTCTTTTTGGCACTCTACAACAGACTTTCTTGTTAGCATCACGTAAGAGTTGAGAGAGAGGAAAAGTCAAAGCCACATATGATGCAGGGAATTGAACAAACCATGGGCCTCAGTAAGTTCCTAAAGGCAAAAACATTTAAAAGTTGGCAAAAAAGCAAGTTGCTCTTTCTTTCCCCAAAAGACTTCTGGCCAAATCCCAAGTTGAAATGTCTGTCCATTCTTGGTGGGAAAAATCAGGTTTGCTTATTTGCCCTTTTACTAGGACTATGGCATTATCAGTGGTCTATATATTCTCTGAAGAAAAAAAAAATCAGTCAGTAACTGGAAATAGTTTTTAAAAATTAGAGTACATATGAAAAAGTCAGCTGTCTTATTTAAAATGACTTTCCTCTGGTTGTCATGCACATTTGCATCTGGTATGGCTGTGCTTGTCATTTGTGCATCGTTGAGCATGTGTATACCTAATTTATTTTCATAGTTGTAGGTAAAAGAAAGTATTCAAGCTTCTTTTCATAAATCAAAAATCCACCATTTTCCTCTATGTAAGTAATCCTGACAAAAATGCTAAATATTACTTCACAGGGAGTAGAACATTATAATAAGGATCATGTATATGAAATATTAATGGAAATTTTTCCTCTATTCTTTCCCTG
This sequence comes from Mirounga leonina, assembly GCF_011800145.1. NCBI lineage: Eukaryota > Metazoa > Chordata > Mammalia > Carnivora > Phocidae > Mirounga > Mirounga leonina. The sequence goes on along the minus strand of NW_023270807.1, from coordinate 28,632,482 downwards.
CTGAATTTTAGATGCTGATTTTTAGTTCTACCCCCCTTACTGTTTAGGCTTCTCTTAAAAATAACTTGGGGTTGATTAGGTTCAGCAGAAAATACAGTAAGTCTTAGCCCTGCCCTAGGATAAAGTGCAGCCTGGCCCCATGAGATTTATCTATTCAATCACTGCAAAGCATCTATCCGATCATTAGTGCAGCCACTAAGTTATAAATATCATGTCCTACCGGCCCACAATGGCAAGGCACACGTCAAGATGTTTATGTGGCTCCCTTGAATCCCTGTTCACTTTCCTTAAGATGAACAAAAAAAAAAAAAAAAAAGGAAAGAAAAGAAAAAAAACAAAACAAAAAACTAAAAGCTGGGGCACCTGGGTGGCTCAGTCCTTAAGCAACTTCCTTGGGCTCAGGTCGCGATCCCAGGGTCCTGGGATCAAGCCCCGCATCGGGCTCACTGCTCAGCCAGGAGCCTGCTTCTCCCTCTCCCACTCCCCCTGCTTGTGTTCCCTCTCTCGCTGTGTCTCTCTCTGTCAAATAAATAAATAAAATCTTAAAAAAAAAAAAAAAAAAAAAACCTAAAAGCTGCCAGTCAGCTCCCTGCACCATGTACAACATGCCAATTTAACAGTCCTCTCCAAACTTTTTACCTCGACTCTTATACCCACAGGCAAGTGACAACTCATGCTGGCCTAAAGGATTTTATAGTATTGTAGATATTCTCATACTGGCAGATTAACATTTAGTCTTGGGATATGGCAAGAGTTGCTGTGTTTCAAGTCTGAAGATTCAGTTACCACTGAGAGAGAAAGATTCTCATTTTAATATCCCGTTACACTAATATCCTATTGAATAAATATACTTAGTGGAGATTCATATATTTGATATATAAGGATAATTCATTTATTTTTTATTATAAAGGTAATTTTAACCCTAGAGTTCATAAGAATTCATAAAACTACAAGAAAGGGTGGGACTTTATTTTTCTTTTTATTTATTTATTTATTTATTTATTTATTTATTTATTTATAAGATTTTATTTATTTGCAAGAGAGAGAATGAGAGACAGAGAGCATGAGAGGGAGGAGGGTCAGAGGGAGAAGCAGACTCCCTGCTGAGCAGGGAGCCCGATGCGGGACTCGATCCAGGGACTCCAGGATCATGACCTGAGCCGAAGGCAGTCGCTTAACCAACTGAGCCACCCAGGCGCCCCAGGGACTTTACTTTTCTATGGCTTAACCAGTTCGGTAATATTTTGTAAAACCTTTGCCAACCAGGGTCTTATAACAGGTTTAATGTTTCTGTAACAACCTTGTTAAGTATGATTGACATTCAATGAGTTGCATATAATTTTATAAGTTTTGACATCTATGTATATATACTTATAACTATTAATCTGTCCTCCTTCTACCATCTATCTGTCTACCCAGATTATCAAAAAAATGAATATAACTATTAACCTCTAAAAGCGCTCTTGTGCTTTTTTACAATCCCTTCTTCCTGCCCCTCCTTGCCCTCATCCCCATACTCTCTCCATAGGCAACTAGTAACATGTTTTCTATCCTTATATATGAGTTTACATTTTTAAGAATTTTATATTAATGGAAATATACAATATACACACTTTTGTGTGTATTATACTCATAACTATACTTAGCATAATTATGTTGATTATTCATCTATGTTTTTGTGTATAACAACAGTTCTTTATTATTGCTGAGTTATGTTCCATTATATGGATATACAACAATCTATTTTTTAACAAAATAAAAAAATAAGATTTCTTCTAGAGGTTTATAGTTTTAGATGATATGTTTTTGGTGTATGATCCATTTGAGTACGGTAATTTTATAAACTGAAATTCCTAGTTGTTAATTACTACTAATATTGTAAAAAAAAAAGAAATATAATGGAAATAAATATTAACTTCTACTGTGTCTTTTTTCTCAATACACCAATACTTGTACATATCCATTAGTTCCACTTTTTTAAAGTTTTATAATTAATTAAGTTCACCTTTTATGTGTATTCTGTTCTTTAGTTTTCTTTTTAATCTTTTGATTTATAAGCTTTATTCAATAACTTTTATTTTTGTTTACTAATATAAATAAATATAAATATTTAGGGCTATTAATTTTTCTTTGAGCACTGAATTTGCTAAATCCTAGAGGTAATTAAGTGTAGTCTATTCATTTAAATTATTTATCAAACATTTTGTAATATTCTCTTTAAATTTGGCAAAAATGGTCTGTTTAACTTTAAAAAGATTATTTTTTAATGCTGTATTCGATTTCTGTTTTAGTATTTAATAGTATTTTATTTTAGGCATGTAGACTTACCTACTTTTAGACTACCTGGGTTTTTATAATCAAATGTATATCAAATTTTTAATGTTTCTATAGGCATTTGAAAATATTTTTACTGTTTCAGTGATACAGTGTTTGCTAAGTATACAAATTATATTTAACTTTTAAATTATATTACTGATTGCTTCTATATTCTTTTTTTTACAGATTTTATTTATTTATTTGACAGGGGCAGAGACAGCAAGAGTGGAAACATAAGCAGGGGGAGTGGGAGAGGGAGAAGCAGGCTCTCCGCTGAGCAGGAAGCCCAATGCAGGGCTTGATCCCAGGACCCCGGGATCATGACCTGAGCCGAAGGCAGACGCTTAATGATTGAGCCACCCAAGTGCCCCTGATTGCTTCTATATTCTAATAATGTTGAACAATAACTGAGAGGGGTGATTGGGTTTGTTTCAACTTCTCCTTGAAGTACCTCTATTTCTTACTTTACAAATGCTGATACCCATGTTATTTTGTGCACAAATAATCATAACAGTTACATGTTCATTGTTGATTCCAAATTTTATCATTTTAAAGCATTCTTATTTTTCTTATTTAAATATATTAGGCTCCTAATTCAAACCCATCTAATATGAAGATAGAAACAGTGCACTCTGTGTACCTGCTTAAAATTCCTATTAATCAGATCAATCAGGGCAGCTCAATTACTTTAGTTAAAGAAAGCGAGGCTTCATGAGGTAGCTAATTTCCAAAACCTTCAGCCTGTAAAGTATGAAAAATTAAAGATAGTCTTAAGTGGACAATTAGTTGTTGAAAATTAGTTAAAGTCAATAGAAAACTGTTACAGTTTGCTCTGAGGACTCAACCATGCTCTCCTGGACTCAAGCTAACTGACTCAAGGGCCAACACAGTTCCTAAAATTCAAAGCGTACTTGGCATTAAACCATCAGTCACCCTGCACAGAGCTGCACCGCGTCCATCGGACCCAGAACTGACAAGCTAACGCTGGTTTCGATTGGTCAATCATTTCTCCTTGTGCAACAGTGAAGCTCTTCCCACTGCACTCGCCTTGTAGCCATTGTCTTCAGAGGGCCCACTGGCCTTCACATATGGCTACAGGAGTAGATCCTCTTTCCTTAACTACATTATTGTTTCTGACTTCAGCACTGAATCTTAAGTCATCCTCCCTCACTGAGGGTCTAACCCTGCGTGTGTGATCTACTTCTCACTGTCCTGCCAGACAGCAGACTGTATGTAAAGTTCACAGTGTCTGTGCCTCAGAGTTTGACTAACTAGGGTAGGTCACATACACAGGGAAGCAGCCAAAGAGTAAACCTTACTGCCCCAAAATGTATAAAAAGAAATGCCTGACACAAGCATTAAAACTAAATGCCACCAAATGTATAGAGAGAGTTGGTTATATCTTCTTAAAAAAAAAAAAAGATTTTATTTATTTATTTATTTGTCAGAGAGAGAGAAGGAGCAGGGGGAGCAGCAGGCAGAGGGAGAGGGAGAAGCAGACTCCCCGCTGAGCAAGGAACCCCATGCAGGACTCGATCCCAGGCCCCTGGGATCATGACCTGAGCTGAAGGAAGACGCTTAACTGACTGAGCCACTCAGGTGTCCCTGGTTATATCTTCTTGAGTTGAATTTTTAAAACAAAGAGTGGATCAGTTATTGGCCAGGCCAATTAAAAAAGGACATAGGTCAATAAAGATGAGTGGAGAGTGGAATTTTAAAAGCTTGTTTTGTTACTGGCCCCTTCCTGATTTCAAACTGCAAGGGAAAAACCAAGAACGCTGTTGCCTTTTTTGGTATATACAGATGTAACTCACTTAATGTCATTTGTCTGGTTAAAATAGAAGACCAACGTTACATACACATCAGCATTTGAAAGACATCAATATCTTATATGTATCCCAATAATCATTAAAAGCATGCCTTATTAGGAAGTACTTTTGAAAGTTTTGTTAATAGTGATAAATTCTTTTTTGTTGTGCATCCTGATTTTTTTATGACTCCCAATACAAATAATTTACTTCAAAAATGTATCTGCCTGCTTCAAAACCCCAAACTGCATGATTATCCTGTAATCTCAAAACTCCACTGACAGAATTTTAGGGAGTCTCATTTTTTTCCAACCCGCCACAAAGTACTGAGATTTTTCCAAATATCAATCTACTTATTTCTTGAGATGCCACTTTATATTTATAGCTGCTTCACATATGATTTTGATTTAAATTTAATCTAGTAGTAATTTTCTGATAGAAAGTTTAAACCAGAAAAATACTCAATAATATCACTGTGAAAATTATACTTAACATTCATTGACGGCTTATGAGTGTCTAGATATCAAATAATAAATACATGTTTATAAACAGATCAGTTCTCCTCTAAACTCCCCTTGTGAGCACTATAAAATTGTAACAAACTCAGAGAATTTTGACTTATAGTAATAAGTTATTGAATAATTTGATTATAAGACTCTCTACTATTTGAAATACTTTATTAGTATACAAAAAATAATTCTGGTGGCACAAGCCTCAAGCTGCAGAGTTAAAATTCTAATGAGGCCACTGGACTGAATGACACCTGAAAGAGGTGTCGATTACTTTATTACATCAAAAGGAAACATATTACTGATCTGTCAAAAAATTGCTGATTTTTTTTACTGTTTTTGACCTGTAAAATAGCAATTTTATGTGGTTCAAACTTATAATTTTATGAGGGAAGTCACACAGACTGAGTTGAGTGATGAGATTTGGCTCTTGATGTTGGCTAGGTTCAGATGGGTCAAGAGAGGATGTGAGTTGCAGTGGCTCCCACCCAGAGTCAGAGAGTCCCAGAGGACAGGATGCTAGTCAGGGCTGTATCTTCACTGACTTGTCCAGAGTGGAGAGATTCCCTGCTGACTGCCTGATTACTCCAAGTGGTCAATTGATTATTCTCATGTAAACAATGTAAACAACGCAAAGAGTAATTACTGTTGATTCCCCTGGCCTGCACTGGCTTCTTACTGTTCCTCTTTAGATTTTCTTCTGAAATACTGTTTCGCATTTGTATTTAGAGGGAAGGAGAGGTAAAAGGGCATTCATTCAACTAAAGTGAAAGTCAAGCTTTAAGGGCAGCTCCTTGCAGGAACTAAACCTTTTCACTCAGAAGAGTCCTCACAGCATGTTCTTCCTCCTGTATCTTGACATACATTAAGCACTAAACAATGTTGACTGGTATGTTAACTTTAAGCGTCTTAGGTGTTAGAAGCTTTATATTTTTATTAAGAATTCTATTTACTCCAGAATTTATTTTATGCATGTTGGGCTTCAATTCCTTTTTCAGAAATTATTTCATCCCTTAATGTATTTTGTAAACTGAGCACATTTACATTACAGTAGGTGTTACTGGAATATAGTATCAAATGCATTATTCCTAAAATCATAAAACTGACACTAAGAAACTCTACCCTTTAGGCAGGCATCATTTAAACACACATGTCTATCTTAGTTTCAGCAAGTGGTTTAAAAAATTTTAAATACTGGAAATACAGCCTTCCCTCTGAAAAAAAGGTAATGTCACCACCAATTTTCACTGTTAGCCACAGCCAAGCAAAACAAAAATGCACTTTACCATCCAGGGAGATATTTTGGATCTATACCAAAAATAGGATTTTCTTGTCTTCAGGATAGAGACTTAATAATTTGACCATCACTGGCCACAGAAAAAATAGAACACGATGAGGTTTTATGTGGAGTTGGACAACATTTAGAGTGTAGGATGTAGGAAACAAAACAGACATAAATTCTGTTTTCTTCAAGAAACCATTTTAAGTAGTTTTACTGTGTACTCATAGAAGTCAATTTAATTGACTTATCATCAAAGAGATAAAAACAAACAAAACAACAACAACAAAAAACAAGGAAGGAAACATAGTTAAACAACATTCCCTATTAATCACATTTAAAAATTTTCAACTATATCCAATTATCACCTAAAGCAGAGGTGCCTACGGAAGGAAAATAACAGTGGGTCAGAGAAAAGACAAGAGTGGTGATGCATAATGCGATATGCATGAGGATGTCTTCAATGCGGGATAATGTAAGTGTGTGTTACAAACTTATTGATCCAGTTGGTGAAGTTATAAACAATTTCTGCAGAGAATCTTTGTCGTAAAGTATTTTATTTGTGTTTGTTGAAATTATACGTCACCATATAAATCCAAGGGGAATATTCTCACAAAAATAAATTTACTTTTCCCTTAATTACCTCTATTGAATATAATTTTTAAGTCTTTCCTTGCATTTGTATAGAGATGGAAAAAGTTATAAAAATAGATCACTCCATGTTTAAAGCTTATGACATCTGGATGTTACCATTTGCAGTGTCTTTCAAAGAGGTAGCTTTTTCTTTTCTTTCTATCTTCATATGTTCTTGAAAATTTCTGTGTACTTATGAGGCAAATTACATTCCTATGTTTGCATCATCTTGCTAATTATAGTCAAGTGATTATTATTTTAAAAAGTTATCTTTCATCAGAAGAATGACATTCCAGCATTCACCATGTTTTACAGTGTAATAAAATTATCTTACATATTAGTATTAATACAAGTTTTTAAACTACCAAATTAATATTTTAATCTAATGTAAGATTTAAAAATGGCTCAATTTCTCCACAAATCATTTGAATGTGGGGTGAAATTGACTGAATTGATCTGTTGTTCTGCTGCTCTGTGGGGCAGAGACCGGGCAAATGGAAGAGCTCTTTTCTGAATCCTGGCTTGCTATCTGAACAGTGACCATATCAATTATTAGCAGTGCTTGTCATCTGCCTTGTGTTCTTAGAGGCAGCATAAATCTTTTTGCCAAATGAAATCATCTCTATGAGAGCATAGGAAATGTCATACTGGGTTACACAAGTGATCCTTCTAATCCTAAATTCACTCTTGACAGAGATTTCTGGTACTATTTTATGAGAAGATATGGTGGCACCACATGACATCAAGATTTTTAAATTTAAGATACCTTGAACACACCTTAATCTTGCATTATCAACTTATTTTAAAATTTTCATATGAAATTTTTATGATTAATCAGTTCATGTTTATTTATATCATGTAGTATATCTTAGCATGATATAGCAAATATCAAGTGATGATAATCTGTCATTCGATAGTTAAATAAAAGTGGGTGAATCCCATGCATTAGTCAGGGTTCTCCAGAAAAACAAAACCAATAGGATTCCATATATAGAAAGAGATTTAATATAAAGAGTTGGCTCACATGATTATGGGGGCCGGCAAGTATAAAACCTACAGTGTGGACAGGAGGCTCCAGACTCAGGAGAGCTGACGGTACAGTTCCAGCCCAAAGGCTAGAAATCAGAGACTCAGGGGAGATGATTTTCCAGGTCTAGTCAGAAAGCAGTCAAATGGAGAATTTCCTCTTGCCCAGAAAGGCCAGTCTTTTTGTTCTATTCAGGCCTTCAAGTAATTGAATGAGGCCTACTCACATAATGGAGAGCATTACTCAAAGTTCACCTATTTAAGTGTTAACCGCATCCAAAAACACCCTTCAAGCTGATGCACAAAATCAACGATCACACCCTGTTCTGTTAACCGCATTTCTGCCTTGTACTTATTAGCAGTGTTTGAACACCCTCATGTTCAAATCACAATTTTTTTTATCTGATGCTCATTTTGTAATCCTCCCAGCATATTCACTTCTCTGGGTATGACACACAGCAGGTATGATTTTTTTTTTTTTAAGATTTTATTTATTTGATAGACAGCGAGAGAGGGAACACAAGCAGGGGGAGTGGGAGAGGGAGAAGCAGGCCTCCCGCTGAGCAGGGAGCCTGATGCGGGGCTCGATCCCAGGACTCCAGGACCATGACCCGAGCCGAAGGCAGATGCTCAACGACTGAGCTACCCGGGCGCCCCAGGTATGATTTTTAAAATAACAACAGGGCGTCCGGGTGGCTCAGTCAGTTAAGCATCTGCCTTCAGCTCAGGTCATGATCTTTGGGTCCTGGGATCAAGCCCTGCATAAGGCTCCCTGCTTGGCGAGGAGTCTGCTTCTCCCTCTCCCTCTGCCCCTCCACCCTGCTTGTGCTCTCAAATAAGTAAATAAAATCTTAAAAACAAACAAACAAATAAACAAAACAACAACAACAAGTAGGTGGGAAAAGTCATTTTTGATAACTTAATCTAAACTTTTTCATTTTTGCAAAATGCAAAAAAAAAAAAAACTTACTGTAGTCGATTTGACATAAATGAACTTGCTCTATTATTTCTTGTCCTTTATAAGCTTCAATTCAGTTATTTCAAGATATTTGCCTAGTTGTTTTGCCTTCCTCGGACAGTGTTTATGTTTCTGAAGTTTACATTCTGTTACAACATCAAGGAAAGCATCTGGTCATCAGTGGAGCCTGCCCGTTTAGGATCTGGTTGAGGTCTAGATACGTTTGGTTCTGGGTGCCTCTCTTTATCCATAGTAGCATCTGCTAAGATTGCTGTCCTCCCAACTGGTCATTAGGGGCAGAATCTATGCAGCTAAGGCTCCTTTAATATCTGCAAGCTCTGTCTTTTATTAAACTATCCATGTTTCTGAGCATCACAGGAATATTTAGCTCTTTCCTCATCCAGCTCTAGGGTAACAAGAACTTTGGTACATCTGTGTCAGGTCCTTTCTGCTCCTGTTCTGCACACATCCCTAATGCTGTCATACCAAAGTGGTGCTGGGGAATTCTGCAAAGTTCTTACCTTCCAGAATACTAGCAGGGAGTCAGGAAACAAAATTCTCTCCACTTTCAGATTTCACTAAATGTTCCTAGAGGTCACATCATATCCTTGCCACAGTGATAAGAAGGCTTAAGGGAGACTAGGCACAGGCACTCTCTCAAGCACTCCATTACCCCCACCTCTTCTTTATGTTTCTGGTTTTCTTCCCTCTCCTTCACGGTCTTAAAAATTATGCTAATCCTTAGGGAAGAGGAATGATAATAACACCAATATTCATTTTCACAAATCAAAGTTATAGAACATATCTTGACCTACTTATATAGAAGAGCTAGGATTTAGATATGTAAAATGTTTTCCCACACATAATTATTAAAACCATTAGGAAATACTGCAGGGGGTTTATAAAGACAGAATTGGCCTTTTTACCATTTTTCCTCATGTTTCTGTGGCAGCAAACCTGCGCTGATACTTGATATGAGGCTTACAAAGAAAAAAATTAATAAGGAAAAAAATCACATCTATTCATAATTGCAGTTAGAGCTGGAGGATAAAACATGTTTATCTACTCCGTTCTCAAATCCTACTGTTATAATACAATAAAAACAGTATAAAGAGACAAGGACAATGAGAACTTAGAGGTGACCAGAGTGGATGAGAAATGTCAAATTATTTGTTTATGATGTTCTGCAGATGGATGAGTGATAATTGACTTAGATTAAAGCTTCTTCTCTTTTTTAAATAAGAACCTGCAGTACAGAAAGCCAACAACATGTAAAATTCTTTGTGCCACAAAATCCAAGAATGTCATAAAAAATCTAGGTAACGGTACTTCTGAAAATATGTTATTGAATGGGACTAAGAAGAAAATCGGTGAAAGATAATTTAAGTTACAGTTGGATTCCAAATACGTTACCTCCAACGCAAACAGCCTAGGGATTGACCACTTCACAGCAATAGAGGACAAGCATTATTGTTAATGGAAATTGAACAAGAGATTCTAAACTTTAGGAAAACATGCTTAGCTGAAAGAAGGAAAGAAAATAAATTATAATTCTGTATATTGAAAGGTAAAAACCCAGCATTTCTCTTGATTAGCTTCCAGAATACTTGCTTCCACCCTCAAAACCCTCTGGTAATAAAAGAATCCTTTCTGGAAAAACTGGCAAGCCTAAGAGACATGTACCACCAACCCTAGCATTTGAGAATCTTTCATCAAAAATGGTCAATTACCCCTAGATCACCTTAATATTAGCCACTTTATTGACAAACCCTATCCAAGAAAACAAAGACTATTCCTAAACATGGCAAATATACAAGAATAACTGAGCATTTCAAAAGTTTTTACAAAAGAAAAAGGAGGTGGAGAAAAACTAAAATATAACAAAGAAATACAGAAAGCAAGAAAAATGAAACATATTTGTGTAACATAGTTAATAATATCCTCAAATATAAAAGACATTATTACATTCTTAAATAAGAGTAGGATGTCTAGAAAAATAAAACACAAAGACAAGAGAGTAAAAAGCCTTGAAAATAAAACTTAAATATATATAATACTAAAAGTAGATACAATATTGTGTAAAATATGATAGAAAAAATTAAAGTTTAATTGATGGTAAATTTGGGACCATCTTTTAAAAAGAAAAAAGAAAAGAAAGCTACAAAAAGTAAAATAGTAGAGAAGAAAACAAAAAAGAAGACCTGTTTGGAGGTAAAATATTGAAATAATATGTTTCCACATAAAATATGCAGAGGAAATTATCAAAGTAGTAATAAAAGAAATTATGGAAGGAGTCCAACGAATGCATAGCAAAATAAATAAGAAGGACCCCCCACCAAAGCGTATCATTGTGATATTTCAGAACACTAGGCATAAAAAGAGAATAAAGGGTTGTCTTACTAGATTTCCACACTCCAGTTTCTACAATATAAATAAGAACCTAAAAAAAAAAAAAAAAAGGTGTCTATCCACTGTTTACACAGATAAACATTTTTCCCCCGTAACTGGTATTCTTGAATGTGTCAGGAGTTATAAGAAGTCTCTACTGGAAACCAGTCAGTAGAAATTAATTATTACACTATGTTTCTGTGTCACAGCTTTGGTTGTTGTTTAGATTAAGTGCTCTACTAGTTATGTTTTCTCAGCCTAGACTTTCTTCCTTAACCTTTACGCATCCTCATAATGTCAGAATGCTGTAGTAATTCACAAAGCCATTTTTTCCATTTTTATCTGAAGTTTGTGCTCCAGTTTATTATTTTTAAATATTTATTGAACACCTCATCAAGACTGATCCATTGGTACTTCAGACCCTCTGTAGTGAATATAGAGTTCTACCTTGTTTAGGCAATTACTAATATTACCAAGGGGAAGAAACGAGTTGCCTTACCAAGGCCATTCTCTCCTTCCTACTTACTAACAAAACTCCTGCATTTGTGGCAATGTATCCAGATAGAGATACATCTCCAAGACTCCATTGCAGTTACACATGATTATGAAACTAATGTTTCCTCAATGAACTATAGACCAAATTTGTTGTGTTGGATTTCTGAAAATTCTTCTTAAAATTAAGACAGATATCTGAGAAACATTTTTTGTTCTTCCTTCCACTTCTTGCCTAGAATATGTGTGTAATATATGCATAAAAAATTACATCTTTAGTTAAAAACTCTCTCCTAAAGGAAATACCATATTTCACTGGTGAATTCTACCAACATTTATGAACAAAATAACACCAATTCTACCCAATTTTCCCAAAAAAGTAGAAGAAAAATGAACACTTCCTATCTCATTTTGTAAGGCTAGTGTTAATCAAACACAAATACAAACATATATATTAATATAAATATGTATGACTTAGTATCTGTACTTATATCTACTAGCTCTATCTACTGAAGGCCCAGAAAAAGTGACACACAACAGTAGCAATGAGCATGGAGCATATAAAGATCCCAAATATTGGCTTTTAAATATCATTTTCCAGTAAAAGGAACCACGGCTCCTTTGAGAATTGGTCGATTTCAGAGCTGAGTTAGAGAAAGAACAAAATGAGCCAGAAACATCCTGTAGTGTCAGAAAGTAAGGAAGTCCACAAAAATAACATGGAGGCATATTTAAAAAGCATGATAGCCAACCTAAAAGTGATCCCAACTGCTAGCTGGAACAAGTTTAGCAACAAATCAAATAGCAATAGCATTTATATCCTACCTTATAGAATTAAATAAATATCCAAAATTCATACTAATATAAGTAAATGAACAGTAGAAAAGGCAAGTTTCCCTTACAGAAGAATTTCAATTCATGAATATTTTCCTTACAGAAAAAATTCAGTTAGTGAACAGAGGAATGGGGAAAATAGACAATCACCATTAGAATACCACAATAATAACTGTTGCAGGCAAGAATGTCCAGTGGATGATAAAATTAGTGAACACAAGTTTGAGGAGAATAAAAGGTTCCTTAAAGTTCAAAATACATCTTTCAAAAGAATTTTTTAATTACCCTGGGGGGGGATATATAACATATGGTCGAGAAGTCTGGCAGACACTACTTGAATAAGTGATCAAAAGTAGTAAGACACATCACTAACATCTTCCCTGTGACAGGATGCATAAGAAGACTCACTTCTTTGGCATTCTGGCCAAAATTGCATAGCCTCAATCTGATCATAAGAAAACATTAGACTGGGGCGCCTGAGTGGCTCAGTTGGTTAAGCATCTGCCCTCGGCCCAGGTCATGATCACAGGATCCTCCAATGGACTGGATCCTGCTCAGTGGGGAGCCTGCCCCTCCCCCTGCTTGTGCACAGCTCTCTCCCTCTCTCTCTCTGTAAAATAAATAAATAAAATCTTTAAAAAAGAAAAAAAAATTAGACAAATCCAACTTGAAGGACATTTTGCAAAATAACTGATCTGTGCTCCTCAAAGTGCCAAGTCATGAAAGAAAAGAAAGACTGAAGGACTGTCACAGCTTAAAGGAAACTAAGAAAACATGACAACTAAATCTATTATGAGATTCTAGATTGGGCCCTGGAACAGAAAATGACCAGTGGAGAAACTAATGAACTTTGAATAAAGTCTGCAGTTCAGTTAATATTACTGTAACAATGCTACTTTTTATGAGATTGTGTACTGTGATTATAAAAGGTGTTAACAGGGGTGCCTGGGTGGCTCACTGGGTTAAGTGGCTGCCTTTGGCTAAGGTCATGGTCTCAAGGTCCAGAGACTGAGCTCTGTGTAGGGCTTCCCTGCTTGGTGGGGAGTCTGTCCTCCTCCCCCGCCTCTCCCTCCCCCCCCCCCCCCCTCTCCCTCTCTCTCAATAAAGAAATATATATTTTTAAAGGTGTTAGCATTAAGGGAAGCTGAGGGAAGGATATACAGGAACTCCATGATTTTTGAAAATTTCTGTAAGTCTAAAATGATTTAAAATAAAAAAGAAACAATATATGTGTTTTTATTTCTCTGATTTCTTTGGTTTAAATTTCACCCCAGGAACAACATAGGTAGAAGCTCCTGGGACATCTTAAGGCTGCTGAGTTAATTCATGGCCAGCATTCTCCCCATGGCACTAATCTCTTACCTGATCACGTGCACCTGGATTATATCATCTTGTTTATGGAATTCATCAGATTCCTTTCCTGTGGATACATAGATTCATTAGATTTCCTTTAACAGTAGGTATACAGAATCTCTAAGATTCCCAAACCCTCACAATTGTGAAGAGTAGTATTCATGGCAATATAGAGAGATTTAATAAGTTATATTAAATAAAAAAATTGAAAGATCAGAATTGAATTAAACTCTCAATGCTTACAAATACAAGCTTGCAAGAATATATTTATGCTATTTCATGTACTCATAATTTATTTACACTACATACATTAATAAAATGAACAGAATGAATGATAGCAAGATATGCTATTTTTTGGAAATACTCTATGCAAAATAAAAACATGTGTGAGCAGAATCTATTTTACAAGTGATAGCACATTTCAAATAAGCAGTAAACTCAAATTATAACAAACTTAATCATACTGAGATAAGGGTATCTCTTCTCATTCACTCACTCAAAATTATACTCTTTGTTTTCTCTATGTTCTAAAATGTGTTAGTGGCTGAAGATATAAAGAAGACATAAAGAAGAACGGGACTTAAATAGCATCCACAATAGTTCACAATCTAATTTGTGAGATAGACAAATAATTAGATATTTAAAAAGTTAAAGGCAATGGAAGATAAATGCATTTGGTAGTAGAGTGGTGCTCCGCCTGGAAGACTGTAAATCGATTCTTGGAAAAATAATTACCTGTGTAAGGACCTGTAGGACGAGGTGGGTATCTCTTGGTGGAAATGGAGGCGATGTGGGGAAAAGGGAAAGCATGAATCGTAAACAGAGGAAAATGCAAAATCAAAGGTACACATGTAAGAATTGCATCTTATCACGCATGAGCAACTATAAGAGTCATTTGGCTTTCTTGTAGTTTGAAGGGAGTGGAGAACGTTAGGACTGAAGATCTATTCCGGCAATGGCATGGTTGATGTTGCATACCATGTTAAGTAGTTGTATTCAGTAAGTGCTGTGGTCCATCAGAGTTTTAGGGAAGAGAGTTGCAAAGTATTTTGCATAGATCACCTTAGTGGCTGTTAGAGAAATTATGAGAATGGAGACAGGGAAAGATGTTGTTTAGAACTAGAGTTCCGGCCTGAAGAAGAATGCACTTATTTAAAATAAGCAGGTAAGAGTACGCTTGAGTTCTCGCATGGTTTCATTTCCACCCTTTTGGCCCCTTGAGCAGCGCCATGGCGATTGGCAAGAACAAGCGCCTTAGGAAAGGCGGCAGTTCTGGAAAACTACTGGGGAAGAGACCGGTGCTAAAGTTGAACGAGCTGATGGATATGAGCGACCAGCCCACGAATCTGTTTAAAATTCATTTAGTGGTGACAAATAAAAAATCTTATTTGTGAAAAAAATAAAATACAATAAAATAAGCAGGCAAAATAAAGGCAAAATAGGCGGTGCTTGGTGCTTGGTTTAAAGTGATAGCATGGGGTAAGGAAGCGAAGGCATTCATCTAGTAAGGTTGCTAGTGGGAAGGACTCAGCGCTAACATGTAGTAAAGAAAAACAGGATCTATTGGGAGAAAGTCGG
The DNA here is from genome assembly GCF_011800145.1 of Mirounga leonina. NCBI lineage: Eukaryota > Metazoa > Chordata > Mammalia > Carnivora > Phocidae > Mirounga > Mirounga leonina. The sequence goes on along the minus strand of NW_023270807.1, from coordinate 28,617,308 downwards.
GAAAATGATTGTTTCAGATATCTTGAAAAGCAGACTGTTGTGAAAGATCCCATGGGAAATGTACAGAAGTCCAAAATTTAGAAGGGAGGATATGACCAGATGTAGGTGGAATGAGCTCATGCAAGAAAAAGTGTATAACAGAGGGCAATGGGCAGAGAAGTTTACCTTCTGGAATACAAAAGTATTTTGTTTAAACAAAGCCACTGAACCAAAAAAGTTAAATCAACATTTCTTTTCCTCATAAGTCTTGAGATACAAATTTTCTCTAAGCATTAAATGCCAGGAAGATTAGCATTTAAATGATCGCTCAAGAACAGCAATTGTATAGTGGATTAATTATTTCTGTCTCAATTTTATAGTTGGTCAATATTGATCCCAAATCATATTTTTCCTTGCCTTATACTGTTTTCCCCTATAAGCTTTTAATATTAATTGTAAGTAATTTCTAACAGTATAATTTTTTTCGAAGTAAAATGTTTCATGGAGCAAATTATGGATATAAATAAATTAAATTACTGAACAAATAAATGAAAAAAAGAGTCATAAACAAATACTGGTTGTTGGACTTATAGACAATGAGAGTTGACATAGATCAATTGCATTACTCTCCCTGCTAAATTTTACTGAATCTACAAAATAAAATAGTATCAGTTTGTATTTATTTTAATATAAATCAAGTCATTGTATTATTATTCACCAATGACAAAGAGCAGCTAATGCAGGACTAGATCTATAGTCTGTGCTCCAGACAAATTAATATCTGTGAAATAGTGTCTTAACAGAACCCCAAACATACCCCTCATTCATCTCATTCAAACAATCTGATGACCACCTCCAACTTGTTCTAGTGTCCCTGAGTGTCTGAGTAGTTATCAAAGACAGAGAATAGCTAAGTTTTCAGACACTTGGCAATAGTTTTTTTTTATTGTTATGCTAATCCCCATACATTACATCATTAGTTTTAGATGTAGTGTTCCATGATTCATTGTTTGTGCATAACACCCAGTGCTCCATGCAGAACGTGCCCTCCTCAATACCCATCACCAGGCTAACCCATCCTCCCACCCCCCTCCCCTCTAGAACCCTCAGGTTGTTTTTCAGAGTCCATCAACTCTCATGGTTCGTCTACCCCTCCGATTTCCCCCCCTTCATTCTTCCCCTCCTGCTATCTTCTTCTTTTTTTTTTTCCTTAACATATATTGCATTATTTGTTTCAGAGGTACAGATCTGAGATTCAACAGTCTTGCACAATTCACAGCACTTACCAGAGCACATACCCTCCCGTGTCTATCACCCAGTCAGCCCATCCCTCCCACCCCACCCCCCACTCCAGCAACCCTCAGTTTGTTTCCTGAGATTAAGAATTCCTCACATCGGTGAGGTCATATGATACATGTCTTTGTTTGACTTATTTTGCTCAGCGTAATGCCCTCCAGTTCCATCCACGTCGTTGCAAATGGCAAGATCTCATTCCTTCTGATGGCTGCATAATATTCCATTGTATATATATACCACATCTTTTTTTTTTTTAAAGATTTTATTTATTTATTTGAGACAGAGAGAATGAGAGACAGAGAGCATGAGAGGGAGGAGGGTCAGAGGGAGAAGCAGACTCCCTGCTGAGCAGGGAGCCCGATGCGGGACTCGATCCCGGGACTCCAGGATCATGACCTGAGCCGAAGGCAGTCGCTTAACCAACTGAGCCACCCAGGCGCCCCACATCTTCTTTATCCATTCATCTGTCGATGGACATCTTGGCTCTTTCCACAGTTTGGCTATTGTGGACATTGCTGCTATAAACATTGGGGTGCACATACCCTTTTGGATACCTACTTTTGTATCTTTGGGGTAAATACCCAGTAGTGCAATAGCTGGATCATATGGTAGCTCATGACAGCCGCCAACACCAGGCCAGCTGGGCTCTATCTGGGCCTTTGCTTATCTATAGTCTAATCAAACAGATGGCATAAACAGCCCAGGAAAGAAAGAACAGAAACGCTTAATGTTTTTAAAACTTCTATTTTAATGAGGAAATATGTTCACAATAGTGTTTGTTTGTTTTTTTTCCTCCTTTTCTACTCTGCATTAAGGTTCAATAAAGCCAATTTTTGCTTGTTGTTTCCTATTTGATTGAAGGTGGAGAGAGGTTTATATTTGGTTCACCCTTAACACTTTCATCCTGAGATGAGAAGGGTCTCCTATGAGTCTTTACTTTTGGGAATGCTCTGAATTTTGCATTCTGTTCTTATGTGCTGTGAAACAATGAGAACCAAAGTTTCAACTTTACCAAGATATACAAATGCCCTGAGGCTGCAAGCCATCTGTATCACTATTTCTATACCTCTCTGGCTACTCTCCTTCCCTTAGTTTTTGGCAAGAGAGCTATTTTATTTCTTCCAGCTCACTGGTGCATTTAAGAAGAGTCCCCCCACCCCGTCACTGCTATCACCACCACATCCTTACTGTTTTTTTTTATTTTTTGTTTTGCAAGGGGGGTAATCCAGTTACTTAAACAGAACTGTTACCAGAAACAGAAGTTCTAGCTAGTTATTTTTAGTCATTAAAGCTCCAGGTCAATGATAAACTCTTCTTTAAATTATTCACTGACTCTCCAAGAAGAGTTAATGTACTTTCATCCCACATCTTAAAAAAAAAAACAAACCTCTTTTTTATATGTTGCATATTATGTTGTAATTTTTTGTTCAAATACTTTGGGCTTTCATAGATATGTACAATTTATTAGTCAGCTTTGTGTCCCAGAGCCCCATACTCTCTCTTCTCCTATAACTTGACCACTGGTGTTCCTAAGGGACCTTATATTATCAAAAAAATTTTAAATTAAGTCATTGTTTGAATGAAAAACAATGTTAATAATAATAAAGAAGGTGTTGCTACATATCATTTTAAATTCATAACAACAAAATTATTTTTTCTGAAGAAATGTTAACTTTTATAACAATTATTGCTTTATTATTTGTTGAATTAAAAGTAATAAAACAGGGGCGCCTGGGTAGCTCAGTCGTTAAGCATCTGCCTTCAGCTCAGGTCATGATCCCAGGGTCCTGGGATTGAGCCCCACATTGGGCTCCCTGCTCCGCGGGAAGCCTGCTTCTCCCTCTCCCACTCCCCTTGCTTGTGTCCCCTCTCTCGCTGTGTCTCTCTCTGTCAAATAAATAAATAATAAAATCTTTAAAAAAAAAAAAAAAGTAATAAAACAGGGGCGCCTGGGTGGCTCAGTCGGTTAAGCGTCTGCCTTCGGTTCAGGTCATGATCCCAGGGTCCTGGGATCGAGCCCCACGTCGGGCTCTCTGATCAGCAGGGAGCATGCTTCTCTCTCCCCCTGTTTGTACACACTCTCTCTCTATCTCTCTGTCAAATAAATAAATAAAACCTTTAAAAAAAAGTAATAAAACATTTGATGGAAAGAAGGAAAAGTCTGATTCTTTATTTGACCTTCTTTCCTTACTCTCAGGGATATCTCAGTCTCCTCCATCACCTTAAACTTGCATTTGCTTTGCAGCAGAGTTCATAAATGTAAATAAGGAGAACATAAAGGAAATAAAAGAATGTCTTTACAGCAAAGTATCCATGCTCAAATGCAGTACCGAGTTGCTATGCTTTATAGGTTACAGCTTTAGTTATACTTGTATTGTGCTCGTTATAACCAATAATGGGTCTTGTAATGCAAATACTCTACCCTTAGGTAATAAATCATGGTATTTTGTGTAATGAAACACCACAATTTGAAGAAATAATTCTACTGGTAGGCTTGTTTGGTTGCTTAATTTATAATTGTTCAGTGAATGATGACCTTAAAGGGATTTGTGAAACTGCGTTTCAGCCAATTAGAAGCTGAAGGCAAACTATTATTATTGTATAATGATAACATTTATGGTGTAGTTTTATAGTTTAAGAAACATTTGTGGATTCACACAGGACTCATCATTTTCAATCAACTAAGGATGAACAGGCATAATAAGATGATGAGGCCTAACAGATCTCTGTGCATGACATGGAAAAAGAGATACTCATTGGAGAAGGTATGGTTATTATCTACTATTCACGAAAGTGTCCAAAGTCCATTTTCCAGATTTCCAGGTATTTTTCTTTATACAAGATTGGGAAAGCTGATGATCTTTAAACCAATATAGCAACTTCAGAGTATGAGGTTTATTTATACAGTAGCCCCCCAGCATCTCCAGGGGATACAGTCTAAGACCCCAGTGGATGCCTGAAACTACAGACAGTACCAAACCCTATGTATATATTATGTTTTTCTCCTATACATACACACTTATGATAAAATTTAATTTATAAATCTGGCACAGTAAGAGATTAATAACAATAGCTAATAATGAAATAGAACAATTATAACAATATACTATAATTTAAGTTATATGAATATGATCTCACAAAATATCTTATTGTACTGGACCCATCCTTCTTCTTGTGATGAGGTGAGATGATAAAATGCCAGTGTGATGAGATGAAGTGAGCTGAATGGCTGAATGACGCAGGCATGGTGATAGACTGTTAGGCTACTACTGATCTTCTAATGATATAGAAGGAGGATCATCTGCTTCTGGACCAAGATCAACCACAAGTAACTGAAACTGCAGAAAGCAAAACCACAAATAGAAGGGGACTACTATATATCAACTGAATTATATTCTGGTTTAGTCATCAGTTATTGAAGTAAATATAACATTGCTTTCGAACTAAAAACATAAAAAGTACAATGTTAATTTATAATCAAAAGACAACATTCAGGAGTTACAATAATATTAGAGAAGAATAGGTATAATAAATCTACAAACATTAAGAAAACAGTTAATTGGATATGCCATTTTATATAAAATGATCAGAGATGAGTTACCATGTGATTTCTACTAAAAAATTAATCAAATTCTCAATCTGAATTACTTGATGGTTCAGTTTTTATTCTTGATTTTTTTCCCATTGGAATGTAACTTTTCCCACAGAATAGCAGGTGTTTTTTTTAATATTTTATTTATTTATTTGAGAGAGGACACAAGTGGGGGGGGGGGCAGAGGAAGAGGGAGAAGAAGACTCCCCGCTGAGCAGGGAGCTAGACACTGGGCTTGATCCAGGACCCTGAGTTCATGACCTGACCAAAGGCAGATGCTTAACCAACTGAGCCGCCCAGACACCCCACACATAATAGCAGTTTGATATACATATATATATGTGTGTGTGTGTGTGTGTGTATTTTTGCACTGAACTTGATGCTCCAGCTAAAAAGACAAAATTATCATTTTTCAAGAATTTATAAGCTAAAGGAAATACTGGATAGATCATTTCTTGTTTTCTTATTAAGAATTACATCAACAAACTAGTGTAATTTATTAATTATACACATGTTGAGAATTATATGCTGAATATACATATATTTTTTAAAACAGTTATTTTTATCATATGGTTAATTCTTTTATGAAGATCCTTTAGAAAATAAGCCTCATGAGGGGAAGCAATCATTACTTATCATGTAGTAGACACATAGGTATTCTTGAATAGATATTTTTTCCTAGCAATCAATATTTTAGTGTAACAATTTAATATATGTGTTACAAGTGTAAAAAATACTTATTCTACTAGAGTTCAAGATATAAAATCTTTCTCCAGAGATGTAATTTCATACATTCTGAATACCTTTGTATTTTATTTTTTTCAAATATATATATAATTACTTATATAAGAATATCATATACTTTTATTTATTTTAGAATCAAATCCCTTAGTTAACATCTTCTTTATGATTTTAAATATTTATGAACTGTCAGAAAAAATTTTAACATGTAAATGTTTAAATCTTAAATGTATTAGTGGTTTTAACCCTTAATAGATTATAAAACACTCCTTGGTCCTTCCCATTCCAATAAGAATTTCATATTTTAACTCTGTTACTATTATTATATTCCTTTTTAAATAATTCATCTGTTTTTCCAACAACAATCACCTAATATCTACCATGTTAGAGATACTAAGTGTGTGTTGGGCATAGAATGATATATTAAATCAAGTCACTTACCTCAACAACTCATAATCTAGTTGGAAAAAAATAAATTTTAGGTTCTATATCATGTGGAGTGAACCCCACTAAACTGCAATGATTTTGTAGTATAAGCAAACAATAAATTTTGTTGGAGTAGGCTACTGAAATTTGGATATATAACCTAATCTATTTTAATATAACAGCTTTCTCATTTCTCTTCTAACTTTACCATTTTATATCTAAAATATCTCATTTTAGATTATATATAAATTCATCCCATTAATGAGAATTTAAAATTGATACAAAATTATTGAATGCTTAGGTCCATAGATGAAACAAGTCTCTTATTATAATAGTATAGGAGATTTGGGTCATATATTAGAAGCATTATAAATTATAATTATTTAGCTTATATTCTATTTATTATATTTATATGTTCAAGATTGTGGTGAACTTCTCAGATGAAATTGGTAGTGTTAGAAATAAGAATATATGGGCTATGAGTTGGAAGGAAGTAGATCCATCTTAGATGGTTATGATGTGGAATTTTAGATCAGCTTTCTTAACAACACCCAAAGGGATTATACACATAATTCCTCTCAAATATTTTCTTCTAATTTTAGAATCTTGAACACATTGACTGAAGAAAAAAGCTTTTGCCATCTTCTCCCAAAATTTATCAATCTAGCATCTAAATTTCTAGCAGTAATCAAAACAAAAAATAAAACAAAAAAATCACTAGGCCAATAAAGACTTACATAGCATAAATTCTCAAGAAAAAGGTAACTCCTGCATTAATTGGGTTTCTACTAACTGCAAGGGGGGAAGTCCAACTTTCAGTAAAATACTTATTTACTTATGAAACTGGAGAGCACATATGTGGGGCTGAATTCAGAAATAATCAAAGATTCCAATAATCAATTTAGTATTATTTTTTATCTCCATCTTTCAAGTCTACTTTTATTTGTTGGCTACAACTTCTTATATGGCTAATGATTTCTGACATGAGGGAGAAGGTAAAAGATGCTGAAATGTATACTGATCTTTAAATCTTAAACTTTTAAAAGTTGAGAAAATATTCTAATATAGATTTGAACATACAAAATGCATAGGTTTTAAATGCATCATTCCAGGACTTTATAAAAATCAATGCTTTATTAATTGCATGTATGTTCTTCTAATGCCTCTAAAATAATTTGGGCACTTCTATTAATGTTACAGCCAAAAGTCACATACCAACTCTGGTAAATTTATTTGTACTGTCTCTTTTCTCTTAAAATCTAATAAAGTTATGGTATTTTCCAACATATGAGTAATAACAATTTATTTTTATATAGTTGTATAGCGTTACCATTACTGTTGATATTTTTAAAGCTAATATTTATTTTATACTTACTATGTGGCAGCTACTGTGCAAAGCACTTTATAGCCACCATCAGTTCTTTTATTCCTTATAAAAACACTTTAAGGTAGACATTATTATTCTCATTTTACCCATGAGGAAAACAGGACTTATAAAGTCTAAATAATTTGACTAGGTATACACAGCTGGGAAAGGCTCAGGGAGATTTTGAAGCTAGATGGTAATCTCGAGAACTATCTTTGTGTTAATACACACAATTTTCTTTTTCTTGCACAAAAATCCCCTTATTAAAACAACAAAAACAATAAGTTACAAGCTGGCTTAGTAAACTGAGCTGTGTTTATGTGTCTTTGGGTGGGGGTGCATGGAGATCAACATTTATGTTCCTTGTTCAGTTCATTCATAGAACTAAACCTGTTGGGGCGCCTGGGTGGCTCAGTCGTTAAGCGTCTGCCTTCCGCTCAGGTCATGATCCCAGAGTCCTGGGATCGAGCCTCGCATCGGGCTCCCTGCTCCGTGGGAAGCCTGCTTCTCCCTCTCCCACTCCCCCTGCTTGTGTTCCCTCTCTCGCTGTCTCTCTCTCTGTCAAATAAATAAATAAAATCTTAAAAAAAAAAAAAAAAAAGAACTAAACCTGTTGATGCAAAGTATTAGGTTAAGTGTAAATATGGTTTAAATCTTAAATAAAATCTTCCATTTTCATCAGGTGACAAATGGAAATACAGAGAAAAAAATCAAAACATTTTCATCAAATGAGATAGTGCCCTAGTATACAGGACTCAAACTGTGATGATGGAAATGTTCTGCACGGTCCAATATGGCAGCCAGTAGCCATCTGTACCTATTAAACATTTGAAATCTGGCTAGTGTGACTGAGAAACTTAATTCAAAATTTTTATTTAACTTTGATTAATTTAAAATTAAATTTTTGAGCCACATGTGGCTGGTGTCTACCATATGGGACACCATAGCTCTAGTTGACCTCATCCAATCCAAATGATGGCTTCCAAATTATAGCCCCTGAATTTTTTAATAATATATTGAATTGTTTGCTAGACATACCAACAGGGATGTCTAAAAAGTATTTCTGTATTCATATGTCCAAATTCTTGGTTTTCACTGAAAATCAGTAGCTTCTCTTATAGTACCCATCTTTAGCAAATCAAACCTTTGTATAGTCTTTAGCTCGGGATAAAAATCCTGGAGTCAGGGCGCCTGGGTGGCTCAGTTGGTTAAGCGACTGCCTTCAGCTCAGGTCATGATCCTGGAGTCCCTGGATCGAGTCCCGCATTGGGCTTCCTGCTCAGCAGGGAGTCTGCTTCGTCCTCTGACCCTATCCCCTCTCAAGTGTTCTCTCTCTCTCATTCTCTCTCAAATAAATAAAAATAAAATCTTTAAAAAAAAAATCTTGGAGTCATCCACAATATCTCTCTCTTATATTCCATAACCTGTCAGTGAAAATGTATGGGGTTTTACCTTCAAAAATCTATCAACTTTTTTACCAAATCTAGAACTACACCTTATTCTAAACAATATGCATCTCTTGCCTGGACTACAGTAGTTACTAACTGGCCTTCTTCCTTTCACTCTGACTGCCACACACTGGTCACTCTTACCAGTTTTCTTTGTCTCTGTTCTCAGATTTCTGTTCCAGCTTCACAAGCTGAGTATAAGTCCTAAGAATGAGCCAAGCAAGCTTTACTGTGGAGCCTTTGAATTTGTCCATTTGTCTGGAATTATCTCTATTCAGATGTCCTCAAGAGTCCTTGACTTCATCTGGGCTTCTACTCAAATATTACCTTATTAGGAAATCCTTCCTGAACAATCCTTTTGAAATAGCTCCCCCCTACCCCTTATCTGACCTTATATTTTATATTAATATTTCTATTTTTTTCTGTCTTCTCCTCTAGAATCTATGAGCAGTGTAGCCAAAATATTTTTGTTCACTAATATATCCTCAGGTGGTAGAAAACAGTGTGTTGTAACTAAAGTAACATAAATATATATATATATATATACATATATTATATATATCATAAATATATATATACACACAACATACAATATACATGGGATTTCTTTTATTCAAGACATCCAAATATTTGTTTTGAATATTAAATATAGGGAGATCAATTGGGGTTAAAAAATAAAACCTTCAGACTAATAACTTTGAAATATAAACTCAGGCTCTTAATGTGCAAAGCAATGGCCAAAATTAGGGTATCATACAAAAGTAATACTTTAAATTAAAAAAAATAAAAGAACATAATAAGGTAGGTAGACCCATTTTGAAATATCTAGTGGTTTCATTTTTTTTTACTTTTTAAAAAATTGATATCTCATTAGCTATGATGATTCTATAGCAAATTAAATTTAATTTTAGTTTAATATTTAATATATAGAGAATAGTCAACATATGCTGAAGTGGATTAAAATTTATTCCTTGCCTCAAATGCTAGCAAGGACATGGAACAACAGAAATATTCATTGCTGGTGGGAATGCAAAACAGTATGTCACCTTGGAAAATAGTTTGGCAATTTCTTATAAAACTAAGCATGCTCTTACCATATGATTCCGTAATCGCACCCCTTAATATTTATTTAAATGAGGTAATTACATCTCCAGAAAAACCTGCACATGAATGTTTATAGCAGTTTTATTCATTATTACCAAAATGTGAAAGCAAGCAAGATGTCCTTCGGTAGGTGAATGGATAAACAAACTACAATCTATACAATGGAATATTATTGAGCATAGTAAGAAATGAGCTATCAAGTCACAAAAATTCATGGAGGAACCTTAAATGTATATTGCTAAGTGAAAGAAACCAATCTGAAAAGGCTACATATGTATGATTCCAACAATATGACATCTGGGAAAGGAAAAACCATAGAGACAATAAAAAGATGAGTGGTTGAGTGGGGAGAAAGGAAGGAGAAATAAAAGGAAAAGAAGGGATTTTTAGGACAATGAAACTATTATTTGGTGTGATACGTAATGGTGGATACATGTCATTATATGTTTGTCAAAACCCTTGGCATAGAAAACATAGACAGTGAACCTAATGTAAACTATGAGCTTTAGTTAATAAGAAGGTACTGATACAAGCTTATCAGTTTTAACAAATATACTATATTAATTGATGTAAGGTATTACAAGTAGGGGAAATTGGGGAGTACAGTGAAGGGGTATATGGGAACTCCGTACTTTTTGTTTAATTTGCTCTTAATCTAAAACTGCTTTAAAAAATAAAGTCTATTAATTAAAAAAATCATTTCCTAGGTGATTTATTCAGAGCAATTTAATAATATTTTAAAAAATGGGTATTAAGGAGTGCATGGAGCACTGGGTGTTATACAAAAACAATGAAACATGGATCACTACATCAAAAACTAATGATGTATTTTATGGTGACTAACATAACATAATAAAATAAAATTAAATTAAATTAAATTAAAAAAAATCCTGACTCTGTATTTTATTTTAAGATTTTATTTATTTTTTGACCAACAGAGAGACAGTGAGAGAGGGAACACAAACGGGGGGAGTGAGAGAGGGATAGGCAGGCTTCCGGCCAAGCAGGGAGCCCAATGCGGGGCTCCATCCCAGGACCCTGGGATCATGACCTGAACCGAAAGCAGATGCTTAACGACTGAGACACCCAGGCGCCCCCTGACTCCAGCTTTTAACCATCAATCTTGGTTTTAAGAAAACCTAGGACTCACCGTTCTCTCTAGTGATCTTAGGGAATCTATTCTACCGAAAGTAGGATTTGACAATTCTCTAAGCAGATCCTTTACGAGTTGCTATAGAATCATGTTTTATTTTTATGCCATGGAGATGTGAGAACATATTTCAATCAGCCAAAGAGATTGCCATTACAGGCTGCATCTACAGTATACTGGTTCCATAATGGTAGAAAACATTAACACACTTATTTTTGTATCCTGATTCATGACTCAGTTCGATTCAAAATAATTAAGAGTTTTTAAATGTAAAGTACTCAAAAAAACAACAATAATTGGTTAAGGTGATCTATTCTGCATAGTGACATTCATATCTAGAATTCTTCATTAACTGGTTTGAGTTGCAAGCACCAAGATTCATACAAGCAATCTATTTGTTTAAGGATGATAGATAATTTTTTACAAAATCTAATTGCCAGGGCCTTTTGTATCTTATAACTCTTAGTTCAATGGTTAATTGGGACTCAGTATAATAGGATTTGCTTAGAATTTATGGGAGAGATTGATAATGTTTTTAACTGCTTTTCTTTATTTTATGTAATGCATTGGTAAGTTTTTGTAGACCAATATACGTTAGATCATTAGGTAGAGAGGGCTACATTTTGGATTAAAGTCTCCCCGAAAAGAATTTAAATATAATACATGATCACTATTTTGCCATATAATTAGTTATACATAGTAGTGCCATCTTCTACAAATAGGCCACTAATGATTCTTTGCAAGAAGAAAAACAGAAGCATTTAAAAATCACTTATATTTTCAGATTATTTTCATGTGAATACAGATTATTTGGATGACCAATATAAGGCTAGGGCTCTGTATCTATTGCTGATTTGCACAGAAGAAAAATTGAGAGTGGTGTAGCCCACCATGATCATACAGTTTCAAAATGATTTCTTTTAGCAACAAATGTTCCTGCTGGCCAGATAGATTTTCTTGTGTATAAAACAGACACATACATACACATCAATTACTATAAATCACTCAAGAACAATGTATTTTGTTCCAAGTGCATTAAGGGAGACTGTGAGGCACTTCGATAGCTTTTACTGGCAGGTTTTAATGAAAGGAGCAAATAGATTTGCTGGTAGGCTCCTTCTCCCACTTCAACCAAGAAAGCTCCATGTTCATCAGGTCTGTATTTTACACTCTCAAAGACAGTTGCTCTTTGTAGCCAAATAAAGTTTTGGGATTTACTACAGCAAACAAAACCAGCAGGAAAATCCTCCACAAAAAAAAAAAAAAAAAAAAAAAAAAAAAAAAAGTAGTTTAAGGCATTGAATCATTTAATTAGATTAGTACCATTTCTCACAGGAATCTCTTCTTTGTATGCTAGTTTTATATTAGTCATTAAAAACATAGAAAAAACACACAGAAGTATCTTTGCCCTTGATCTTATTTCACTCTGAGGAAAATGTAGAAAACTAGAATATGTGACGTGGAAATGAACATACTTTATAAAGGAAATACATGAGATACTTAAGCACTGTTCTGTGTTTTTGTATATATTGCCTTGTTTAAAAGCAACAAAGATTTTTGTATGATAACTGATAGAATTTCAGGTTCAAATAACATTAACAGGCAGGGATCTGTTTAGTTTGTGTACCTAACAAGTTCAAAAGAGTAATGGATAGAGACACAGGTGGGTATAAAATACAGTGATGGTCTCTGGAATATATGCTGTTTTAAACATTTCTCCAGTGTGTTTTACTCTTTTGTTGAGTCAGGCTTTAATCAAATGGTGGGAACAGTGGTCACCCGCAACTCTAGAATTTTATTGTCTTTTGAGAATAACCATACCCTTAAAAAAAAGAGTGCCACTTTCCCAAGAGTGTACAAGTGAATGAACTGATATGTTCCCTATTTCCAGCTAAACTAGTAAGAGGTTGACAAAAGGCCTATAGAAAATTAAAAAAAAAAATCTCAAAATAAGTGAAGTATACACCAAAATGCTAGCCAGAATATTACCCTGTCCTCTGCATCAATACTATTATTCCCAATATGTCAGTGTAGTGAGAATGGAATCTTCCAAAAGGTATGTTCGCAACCCAACGGCCAGAAATGTGTGGGTGTGGGTGAGACCCGAAGCAGGTTGTCAATATAAGAAGGTGGGATGAGGTGGCACCTGGGTGGCTCAGTCGTTAAGCGTCTGCCTTCGGCTCAGGTCATGATTCCAGAGTCCTGGGATCGAGCCCCGCATTGGGCTCCCTGGTCTGCGGGAAGCCTGCTTCTTCCCCTCCCACTCCCCCTGCTTGTGTTCCCTTTCTCGCTGTGTATCTCTCTCTGTCAAATAAATAAAATCTTTAAAAAAAAAAAAAGAAGGTGGGATGAAAGTGATAGATAGAAGCAAACACTGCAGGCACTATTCATAATTAGCTTAAGAGAATGAAACAGGCTTTTAAGTGGCATTACAAATGTCTGCCTCACATAGTGCCTGTATGCCCAGAGTATCCCATGATCTCTCTTTGTAGCTTGGAGAATTTAGAGTTGATACTTCTGAGGACAATATGTATTATTAAAGCAATGTGGTAAAATATTTACTACACAAAACACTTAAATGAAACTCCTTGCTTTGCCTGACTAATCAGCATCTTCCTTCCAAAACTGTTGGCAACTAACACATTGCCAATGAAGGATCAGCCCAATCTGATATTGAATAGCAATCAGACTTAGTTTGGGATTTAGGATTGCTAGCAGAGATAGTTAGCTGTCCACCAATAAGTTATATTTTCCCATGCAGCATCTCATAATTTTACCAAAAATTAGATTTCAAGTTCTATGCTTCTCAGAACTTTTGAAACCAGCTATGGCTTTGTGAAATACTAGTGCATGGTAGAAGTGATAGGTGTACTTCTAGGCCTGGCCTATAACAATATCCCAAGTTCCCCAATTCTTTTTATTTTATTTTATTTTACTTTTTGTCTTCCAGATGCCTAGAGTGAAATCAGCCCCTAAGACAGCCTCAGAAAAGCCTTTGTTCAAAATGACAGAGCCTGTGTCTGCCAGACTCCTTTATTTCATGAAGGAGGAAAACCCACTGAACTGTTTACTATATAAAGCAAGGCTAGAAATAGATTTATATCACTTTTAGCCATTTAAGGTTCCAAAACCTGTGTTAGCAGTAGGACTCTAAAATAGCTGGAGCTTAAACTCAAAGTGTATAATTCTCTTCTACCTTTTTACTTGGAGTAATGCATTCAAAATACAAATACCAAGAATGCCTATCATGATAATCTTGCTTTCAAATGCAGCTAAACATTCTACTACTGGACCACTGATGGAGGCTTTTATGGTTTCCAGTTTTAACCAATTCATATCATCACCATTGGTTCCTTGCTTTCAGAATCCTATTCTATCATTCAAAATCATCTTCCATGTATGGCATTATTCTCCACATATTTTTCTCTAATTTCTAGTTCTGTAGCTTGGGCTCCAAATTTGTATCTATCTATATATATATATCATCTATTCACACATATTTATAAATCTTAGTCTCCAAGGGAATTTATATAGATGGCCAGTATAAGAAAAGGCCTTATTAATGAAATAAAATAACCTCTATGTCTACAGAAACTTCCAGTTTGCAAAGTCACATGGAATACCTTTAGTATAGTGACTACATTCTGCTTTGCATACATTTGGCCATTTGTTTAGAATACTCAAATCTAGGTCATGGTTTTCCTAAAGGATGTTTCCAATCTTCATGGGATTCTCTAAAGTTCCCTTTGGCTGTCAATCGGAACTCTAATAACTACTGTGTTCAACTTTATCAACCTTAAAAATAAAATAGCCAGTCATTTTAGTAACAGAGTAGCAGAAGAATTACAATTAAGGACAAGCAAGATATGGTGAACCATAGGCAAGTATGAAGAGACAAAGGAAAGGCAAGCTTTTGCAAGGTTAAGAGGAAATCGAGGAGGGTTCTTTTGAACAAAAGTTCATTGGAGAAAACAAGAGTTTGAGGTTGTGACAGTTTCTCGTTCATTGCAAGTGGTGGTTAGTGCATTGTTGTTAGGGCAGGGAGGGAACTTCCTTCTTTTCTTTAAAAGCAGGAAATAAATTTCCTATGTGAAACATATCCTCACTTGTCAAAATAAGTCTTATCTTTCTTTTCCCTGCTAGCTAAGCAGCCTGAAATGAATAGCACATGCAAGTGAAATGACCCTTCAGGATTCCTGACTCCATCTGAAATGAGGTTTCCTTTATTATTTTCATAACTTTAAAAATGATTTTAATTCCCTTACAATAAAACTTCAGTAGCTTAGCAGTTATCTTAATGCTATAGTCATTTATATATAGTGAATTAATTTATCTATGCTTTCAATCTTGGGGTCACAGTCTTGGAAGGTAGATTTAAAACTATAAATTGCTTAAACTACATATGTAACCACATTGGTATGCTGATCCTAGTGTTATGTTCTGATTATGGTGGTGAAAATACACTCACAGGTGCCTTTTAGTAGATATATTTAAAGGCACAGGGGTGTTATCACCAGGTCCAGGAGTTATTGCGTAGTGAGAATGGCCTCAGGAATAACTGACTTCTAATTTTTCCCATCTATATTCTCTATAGAGCAAGAGTTGTTGCTAATAACGATCTATATCAATTTTTTAAAGATTTATTTATTTTGAGAGAGCAAGAGAGAAAGAACACGAGCAAGAGAGCCAGAGGGAGAGGGAGAGAAAATCCCAAGCAGACTCCTTGCTGAGTGGGAGCCTGACACAGGGCTCCCTCTTACAACTCTGAGATCACTACCTGAGCGGAAACCAAGAGTCGGATGCTTAACTGACCACGCCACCCAGGCGCCCCTGTATTGATTTTTTTAAAGAGTTAAAATTTTTGAAATATTTTCTGAATATAACTTTTATTATTTTATTAGATTCACAAGCTTACTGGTAAAAATAGGTTTCTCACTATGAGAGTTTTTCCATGAAGGGAATATCCCTCTCCGGTGTTCTTGGAAATAAAATTCTCTATTTTCTTTCCTAAATTAATGATATTTATAATCCTTAAATTAACAATAATTATAATTCATATCAAAGCATGCATTTTCAAGCATAAGAGGTTTGGTTATCCCAATTAAAGTTCGTGGCAGTCCTTAACCTTTCATTCCCCTCTTCATTCTCTTGCCTCAAAGAGAAAAGAAATATCTTTGTCTCTCACTTAGTTCCTAATATACCTGTGGCTAGCTGAATATTTCAGTCTCATTATTATCTAGAATACAAAGCAATAGCTGAAAATATAAATCAGAGTTGAGACTGGGATTATGTGTGGAAAAATTTTCTCAAAATGCAAAACACTGCATGTATTCACTGCAAAAATTCAAGGATGCAAGTATATGTCATTCCTTGAAATATTCTCAATATTTTAACAGACAACTACAAGTCCAGAATCAATTGCTTTTTCTGAAAAACAAAAACAAAACTTTTCATTGTCCCATTGCATATATATATAATGTGTACATATATATACACTTTTTAAATTTTTTTACACATGTATCATGGCATTAATTTACCCAAATATTATGCATAATGACTAGAGGCTTTTATGCAGATTTTTCTATAAATAATATTTTATTATTTGGAGTTCTGAGAAACAGAACTGAATAACAAATATTATTTTTGGTACTTTTTATTTTCACTTATGTATACAAAGACAAAAATACATATAAAAGAAAAATAGATTTTAGTAATTTAGATGTCACCAGTCCTTACAAAATGATTCAATATTTCAAAAAGTTATGACTTTCCTAAACAACTCTTTAAATATAGTCAGACATCTGTTGCCTAGATGAGTTGCTAACATTTTTTGGATAAGGATATTTCCCAGGAAGCTATTCTACTTTGAATTATTTGATTTAGAGCAAGATGAAATGGATAATAGACATAGCAGTGTACTCTCAATAAACCTCTGTTTTAAGTTACTCCTTATGCCAGGGATGAGGAGAAAGACATTATATGTTTTACTACCATCTTAATTTTCTTCAAATGGAAGACTTTTCCTTTTAGACAAGCATAGCTGAGAGAGGTCCTCCGCTTTTTATAATACTCTAAATCCAGACACTGCAAATTCTAGAGACACCTTCAAGAAAGATTAGCTTTCTATTTTACCCAGAAAATAAGTTTCAGTGAAATTTGTTCAAGTATGTATTTTACCAATCACTTAGCAAACACAACTCCCTTGCCTCCTAAGCACTGACTGTAATTTATTTTCCATGAGAAATCTAAATTACTTTACTAATGGTTTAAAAAATATAACTACACATGGACATCTACAGCAAAACAACATGCCTATTTTTTCCTAAATCCAATTAAAAAATCTTCATCTGCTCTTCTTACTGACCTGAACTCCAGCTTTCTTCAATAATGATAATATTGTGTATATTGTAGTTATTTGTTTTTTTAAATCAATATTTAAATAAAAGAACATTTGGTAATGTATAAATTAATTATCCCAAACCTCTGTATTCTCATATACACCCTGTATACACCCCAATAATACTCCCATACAGATAGACCATATAAATATTTCTTAGTTCATTTGAGTTACTATGACAAAATACCACAGACTTGGTAGCTTATATACAGCAGAAATTTTGTTTCCTCATACTTCTAGGGGCTGGAAAATCCAAGACTAAAGTGCCTGTATTGTCATATTATGGTGAGGGCCCATTTCCTGGTTCACAGGCTGTGCCTTCTCACTGTGTCCTCACATGGTGAAAGGGGCATGGGATCTAGATTGGGCCTCCTTTATATGAACTCTTTATATAAATTTGCTATTAAACCAAGGGAAAACTACTCTATTGGTAAAACCATTAGAATGAATATACCAATGAATCGTTCCAATTACAACTTATTTCTCGTATAGCTATTTATAGAATTCTATATATTACAATGTATGGATGATGTATTTTCAAAATACAGGGTATATCTTATTACACTAATGAGACATATTGTCTTATTTATGTTACTTGTTTGAAGAAGCTCTATATCCAGTTTAAGAGAAAAGAGATGATTGTGGCAACTCTATTGCTATTAGTAACCTAATATACTGAACCTTTATATAAGAGTATATTCCTAAAAATAGGTTTCAATGATGTGAGGAATTTTAGGAGAGCAATCAGTACAATATAAAAGCACTGATTATTTCTATTTAAATGGTGAAAGACTTTGTACTTGAAGGGAAATTAATGTATCTTGAAAAATATGGTACTTAATGAGGTACAAACTGAATAAGTTTTAAAAAGATATCAATGCGTGAAAACACTTTTTCTGCATGGGGTTCTAATTTATTAGTGACAACTTGGTATTTTAAGCTTTAATATTCAATAAACACAGATGATTCTGTGTTTATGAATTTTCCCTTTGAAAGTATCTTTTGATAAAAGCAAACAATGTAAATTTTAAATTGAGAAATAGAAATCATTGTATCATCATAGGTCTTATCCCTTTAAAAAAAAAAGTAAATTCCTGTATAAAAAAAATCCAATTGTAATGCACTGATTTGCAAAAAAACCAAGAATTTAATAACTAATTATTAACTATCATATAACTCTGGAAAATACATGTAAACTAATTCAGTCTAAAATTGCTACATTGAAATATTACATACCCTTTTTTAGCCATTTTATTGAATACTTTATTTATAATTATCAACTATTGGCTTACTGTAGTGTTTCTTTTGGTGAAATGAGATATCTAAACTATATTAGAGTATTTCCAAAGAAGATCAAGTAGAACTAATATCAATGGCCAATGATAATCTGTATTCAGCATAAAAAAGGACCGATGGCATATACAAACACTGGACTCCATAATATATTTTTTGGTAGCCCCAAATGAGACCTGGATTTGTGTTAAATGACAAGTTCATCACAGACACTTACTATTTTTACACTGCTCTAAATTCTTTGCATATATTAGTTTATTACATGTTCAAAATAACACCAATGTGGTAGATACTATTACAGCCTCAATTTTATAGAATAGCAAACTGAGGCAGGAAAAGAAAAAAAAAATAAACTAAGTAACTTGTCAAAGATCACAGGACATTTATTGCTGGAACTGGGAATCAAATTGAGTATTCTGGACCCTGAGCCTGGGATCTTCATCGTTATGCAATTCTACCTGCAAAGAGCATAGTTCCTGCAGTAAGACAGGGAAGCTGTCAAATTGACAAACCCCATCTCTTGTCCTAGAATTAGATGGCTTAAGATGAGTGCTATTCACATTTCTCAAAATTTTTCCAACAAAAATTTTATTTTCTTACAACTTCTATCAACTTTTGCCTTCTCACTGAATTTTTTTGTTTTGTTTTGTTTAAAGAGGCTTACCCTTCTCTATTTCATTTTATTCCTGAAAACTAACTCCAAATGACCCAAGAACTCCCTTCACTCTCCCACACAGAAAGCAAAAAGTCCTGGAGACCTTTTAACTTTTTTCTATTTCAACCATCATTGATCCAACATAGTAGAAGCAAGAAGACAAGTGAGAATTTATGTTATCATTGCAATCATTTGTCACCTTTTGGAAACATCTGAAAAAGCATTTAGAGATGTCATGAAGAGATGTTACTTCTGAAAAGATAAAAATGGTGCCAAATAGCCCAAGGGTAGATTCACAGCTTGATAAAGATAAAGGTAATCTGCTTCAAACACTTTGAGTTATATTTTACCTCATGTGGGAGAAAGGAATTTGGACATATATTTAATTAAATCTGGGAAGGGGGCACATTCTGTGAAGGAATTTAATAATTATGCAAAATAATTTTAAAATACCAATTTTAAGGGTAGAGAGGCTGACGCAAAATTCAAAATTACTTCTGATGATGAAATACATTTTTTCCTATGGAAACCCACAATATGCTCAGTTAAATTTAATAAATTTAATAAATTTCTTTGTCTATTTGTTTCTTACATAATGACTGGAAAATCTGCCTGTCACCAATTACATCATATGAACACGGACAAAAAGCTTTGAGATGATATGAGAAGCAGGATGAAGACTGAATTTTTTATATCTTTCATCTTTTAATTTTGTTTAATAGAGGACTGTATAAATGCTAAACAGGAAACAAACACTGTCAAGTTTAATTAGTTTCATATGCACTAATTCTGAGTCTTTTGGTTCAGTATGTGAAGGAAAAAAAATGGATACTTTAAAATTATTTTGAATAGGGCGCCTGGGTGGCTCAGTTGGTTAAGCGACTGCCTTGGGCTCAGGTCATGATCCTGGAGTCCCTGGATCGAGTTCCACATCGGGCTCCTTGCTCGGCAGGGAGTCTGCTTCTCCCTCTGACCCTCCCCCCTCTCATGTGCTCTCTCTCTCTCAAATAAATAAATAAATAAAATCTTAAAAAAAATATTTTGAATAATTAGCAAATTCTCTCATGGAAAAAATAGAACTCAAAGGTCAAGCAGAACCTACTCTGTCCTTGAAATTAAGATAACTTTGAGTTGCATCACTATTTGTTGCCCTATAGATGTTCATTCCAACTCAGGGGGTCCACCTTTAAATTGCAGTGACAACTGTCCTGAGTTCACTCACTGTCCTATATGGCAGTTTAATGTATAGAATACGGCCCTTCTTTTGATTTACCTCTAAATTTATCCTCTCTTAATTTATTAAATTTAAAAAGACAAATGAAAGAGCTTTCAATGGCCAAAGCTGGAATAATTTGAGAAATAGAGCAAAGTACAAAATAAATATACATGAGCCCATGATGATATAACTGAATGATTGAATAAACGAATGGGAGAAATAGACAAGTCTCCACGCAGAAGAATTCTAAGTTATTTATGAAGATATTCCATACTCAAAATGGTGGGGCATAACTTCCCACTGCCTCAGTGTGGCTATACATAGTGACTTCCTTCCAAAGAGGATAGTGTATAAGGGGGGAAAATGGTAAATTTACAGTGGAGAAACCTGGAAGGCAATACATCACTCAGGTAGTAAGCATGAGCATCAACAGTGGTAAGTCGTGATGATAGTATGTACCCTTGATACAATGAGAATGACCCTTTACCCAAAATTTATAACCTCGTCTAATCATAAGGAAAAATGAGAAAATTTCAAATTAAAAATATTTTATAAAGCACTTGACCAGCACTTCTGAAAACTCTCATGGGGTCATAAAAAACAAAAACAAACAAGAAAAGTCTGAGAAACTGTCACAGCCAAGTGCCTAAGGACATATGGAAAACTAAATGTAATGTAATATCCTAAATGGGATCCTGGAACAGGATCATCAAGATATTAAGGACAAAAAGGACAGTAGGTAAAAACTAAGGAAATATGAATAAAGTATATGTTTCAGTTAACAATAAGGTATCAATCAATATTGGTTCATTAATTGTTATAAATGTACTATACTGGTCAGGTAGTGATAATGGTTTATATGGGAACTGCCTGTACTATTTTTACTATTTTCTGTAAAGCTGAAAGTATTCTAAAATAAAAAAGTATTGAAACCAAAAAACAGTTCTCAGGTACTTCTGATTATAGATGGTGATGTCTTACTGGAAGAAAATAAAAACAATGGCATGAAAAATAAATCAGAAATTTCATCTTAAACAATAAAATAGCTACAAAGTAAAATCAAAACCCTTCAAAAATATATTGTTACAAATGGATTTAAATGAGAAAAGTGGGTATTACAACTTCATATGAGTTTCTAAAAATCCCAGTAACAGAATTTATTCTTAAGGTATTATATGAATGGAAATATAATTTGGTAATCTTTAATACAGATAGCAAGAGCAAGAGGGAGAGGCAAGGGTGGCAAGAGAATAATTAAAAATCTTCTAAAAAACAAAAGGTGCTTTAACTGGCAAATCCTATCAAACAACTAAAGAGCAAGTAATACCGATTTTTGAAATATTTTTCAAAAAACTTACCCAGTGGGATTTATCCCACAAATGCAAGATTGGTTAAACATTTGAGAATCAATTAACATAATATACCAATTTGATGGGAAAAGGATAAAAAACACATTATCATCTCAACAGATGTATGAAAAATATTTGGCCAAATCTAACACTCAACAAAAAAGGAATAAAGGGGAAATTTCTCTATCTGCTAAAGATAATCCATAAAAAACTTACAGCTAATATTATATTTAATAATAAAAGACTGAATGCTTCTTTTCCTAAGATCAGAAACAATTAATAAAACTCTATCCCAACTAAGAAAAAAAAAAAAAAGAATGAAGACATAACTTACCAATATCAGGAACAAAGGAGAGCATATTATATAGGTCCCACAGACATTAAAAGGATAATATGTGACAACTATGAAAAGTTCTGTGTAAATAAATTTCATAACTTAGATAAAACTGATCTATTCCTGAAAGACAAAACTCCCAAAATCACTCAAAAAGAAATAGATAACACAACTAGTCTAACAAAGAAATTGAATTTGTATTAAAAACTTTCCAAAAAAGAAAATTTCATCCCCTATGGCTTTACTGGTAAATTCTACCAGCTATTTGAGAGAGAAACAATAGCAATTCTACACAATTCCCAAAATAAAAAAACAACCATTATGTTTAGAATTTCAAGAGTCCTAACATGATGCAAAATTTGATTATAACTTCATTTATCACATGGCATTCCTGACTACCAACTCAGTACAAACATTTGGCCAAGATGCTTTTATATTCCCTGAAATTATTGTTAGCTCCAGAATTTAATAATCCTTGAGATATTTGGATATTTTGCTTTTCCTAGTCTATAGTTGCCTTGGAAACTAACCACCGATTGTATTGGAAATGACTATAAAGAACATTCAACAATTATTGAATGTAGTGTTAGAGCAGTATTCCCTCAAGGGTACACAGACTTCATTCATAGAGCTGTCTGTGACACAGACCTGGGTGAGAGCCCATGACTATCTATGGTGGTAGTTAGATCAGATTTATTTTCCAAAGGCATGCATACCTTGTACTTTTCTCAGTTTATACAAATTTTGTGGTAGCTCTGTGAATGGGTTGCCTATTGATTTCTTTCCTAAGAGCTCCATGATTAATTAACCATATCCAAAGTACACAGCATGCATACTACTTGCTGAATTCCATTTAGCACGCTTACTCCACTGCTTGTTATATTAACCTTATACACATTGACATTGATCAGTTAAATACAATGAATGGACTCAAGAGTCTCAGTTTCTTTCTGTTTCTCAGATATCAGAGACTCTTTATGACAACAACCCTTATCTCCTATATTCCCAACTTGAAAAGAAAAAAAAAAAAAACTACAAAGATTATTTTTAAAAGATTCTGGCATTTCTCTACCAATAATTTCTTCGTGGCATGAGGAAAAGGAGTTTTTTGGGGGGGTACAAGAGGGTGTTGCTTAGGACAGATGTAACTCAGAATTCCAGTTTCTTAAAGCTGAATTACCACATACTTTATTAATTGGTCTGTGCTAGCATATATGTTGACCACAGAGTATTTTTCTCAGTAAGTGCAAAGCCTCAGATAATTAGAGGATATGGTATAGTGTATTTTTTTCTCTCTGAAAACCATGTGCTTCTAATTTTTTTAACTCCAGATTGTGGGTGGCTGTCATTGTTTTTGTTTTTGTTTTTTTTATTACAACTTAACACAATAACCAGTTCCAAGTATCTTACATTTTTCTCTTTTCTGCTGCCTGCCTTCTATGATCAACTTCTTAGAGTCTTTGCTTTATTCACAAGCAATAGAAACAAGTTGTAATAACAAAATAATAATAATTAATAATAATACATTAAAATGTTACTAAGAAATTCCCAAAACTTAGGAAGTTGTGAAGGAAGATGTGAATGTCACTGTCTTAGGCAAAACTGTAATTAGAGTCCTTCTGGGTTTCTATAATCAGGAAATGACTCTTTAGGAGCATCATCTGGTCCACTTGTCTTTGAGATTTTCTCTGACTTCCACTGAGACGCCCATATCACTTATTTATTCCCACTTGTATTTATGTATCACTATATTAATCATATAGAATAATATATAATCATGTAGGGTCAAAACTGAAAGCAGAATCATTGCATTTGGGCAGCTGGACATTCTATACCATCCCAGGTCCATTTGGAAACACTTAACTTTCTTGGCATTTCTGTATTTCAAAAGCAGGCATGTAGAAATCTTTATATCTGCTACATGCCCTATGCCAGCCTATAGCCCAATTTCAGGCCATTTATCTAGACATAGTCCTCTACCAGTGATGCTCCATTCTCCCCACACCACAGTAGACTTGCCAGAGAGAGTGCCATGCATAGCCACTTTTCTCATATGCTCTTGGAAACAAGCTCAGGTTTTTAACAGTGTCTTTCCTGGTGACCCTATATGATAATTTCACCTAAGTCTAATCCCCTTATTTTTTTTTTTTTTTTACCAGTTCTTCCAAGTCTTGTAGGGCTTTTACTTCTTCCCATATCATGTTTTATTTTATATTTCCCCTTTTCTAAGCATGTTCTGATTATAGTAAAACTTTCTACTTGATTATTATATAATTACCGTTAACGTTAATGATGTGATCTTATTAATTTAGTTAATTCAATTACATAAAGAAATGTTATTTTGTGATATTCTATATTCATTATGGGAGTTTTTAGCTAGTTATCTCACACTGCTATCTCTGTTGTCCATAATCACATTAGTGTCTTAATATTATGTTACATCCCAGAACTTCAGATGTGGAAAAGGACACAGGCATATTCTTCATCTATTAGAAACCCAATGTATCTCAAGAGTCATCATACTTCCTGGGGCTCAGTTTTGGAAGATCAAGTTGTATACCCCTTCTGAATGCCAGTGTATTTCCATATACTCTGATGATATTTCTCCAGCGCCAGGGGATTTTAATCAGGAGCAAAATAAGCTTTTATACAAATTTTCTTAAAGATATTACTAAATATACCAGAATCTTGGTTTTTGAAGCACAAATAGCAATAGTATGATACTGTTATTCTCTACCATTATACCAGCTATAATCTTACCCTGAAACACTGGATATCATGTGGTAGTATTAATTATAGGACTGAAAAACATACCCATATACATTTTTGGCATATATATATATATATATATATATATATATATATATATATACACACACACACACACACACATACACACACACATATATATATATATATATATATATATATAATTTACACAGTTCTCATTTCAGGTTATGAGATGAGCATTTTCAAAAATATATCTTTATAGTATTTTGGCAAAGACTTTAATTAAATAATCCCTCTGGATATTATAGTTAGAAACGTGAACTGTCTATTCAAGGCAAGTTTCTAATGCCAAATTGGTCCAAAAATGTAAGTTTCGGGCGCCTGGGTGGCTCAGTTGGTTAAGCGACTGCCTTCGGCTCAGGTCATGATCCTGGAGTCCCAGGATCGAGTCCTGCATCGGGCTCCCTGCTTGGCAGGGAGTCTGCTTCTCCCTCTGACCCTCCCGACACTCCCCCCTCTCATGTGCTCTCTCTCTCAGTCTCTCTCTCTCAAATAAATAAATAAAATCTTTAAAAAATGTAAGTTTCACCTTTAAAAGAATACCATTTTTAAAGAAATTTAATTATATTTCAGTACATATGTTACAATTTGAAACATTTTATCCATATCTCCATTATAACATTGAAGACCCAATAAATGCCATCCTTCTTCCCCTCCCAATCTCTATAAGAAATAAAACACTTAACTCTTTAAAAAAATGTAGAAACAAAATGGAAGCTCTATTTCTGATGTAAAGCATATTGGAGAATTTGGCTTGGGTGTGAGAGCCAAGTGGACTTGCTGACCATCTCCTCTCTAGTCTAGACCTGGGGGCAGCTCACTGGAGAATAGATGGAGTGAACAAAATAAGTATTTTTTTCTAGGTCATTGCCTTCGATGGGCTGAATTTTTTTCTATTTTCAGAATCTATACAGATTAGTTTTCCTAAATCCAGAAACATAAATAAATGCTACCACCATCATGAGGTAACTTACTCTACCTCTAACTATGGGAAGAGCAAAAAGATTTGGTCAAACAGCCAAAGATAGAATCTCAAAGACAGTTTCTCCTCTTTGAGGGGGAAAAAAAATAGTGCGGTAGCTCTATAATATGTTAACTTGCTAGGCTGAACTATTTACTTCCCAGAATTTCCTATTATATTTCACATAAGGGTGAGGCACAAGAAAGAATCGTGAGATTTTGACTGTGGAGGGAAGCAAAAGTCATTTTGTAACTCACACACGTTTTTGTTAACCTATTGACTCATGTCCTTGGCTTAAATCAGTGACTAAGCCTGAACCTGCTCTGCCTTCCCAGAGATCCTCCTTCAGCTTTTCCCACTACTGAATCAGGAGTGAGTGATGTGCACTGGGTGTTATATACAAGTGATGAATCAATAAATTCTACTCCTGAAACCAATATTACACTATATGTTAACTAGCTAGAACTTAAATTTAAAAAAAAAAAAAAAAACAAAAAAAACAGTGAGTGTTTAGTTCTGTGATGAAGAGTTCTGGCTGCTATAGGATACTGTAGTCATCAAGGTCAGAAACAATAAAAATTGACACCAATTTTACTTCTTTTTTGTGGGGCTCCAGTTCATTCATGTGCATACATCCTGTCTTTGATCTACTCTACTCTATATTCATCTTTACTTCCTGATGGCCTGCACTGTGGATTTGAAGATCTAGCAACAGATGCAGAATCAAGAGTCTTTTAGAGATAGTTTAACAAGCTCCTGTAATTTCTTAAGGTCAATTACCTGTAAGGAATTGCCTTAAGAATTTTTCTTTTTTAGCATTTCTAAGTCTCTATCCTTTCAACTCTTTGGGTTACACCTTAAACTGTTTTGTTTCACCAGAAATATGGCAATTACCCTTAGGTAGGGAAACAACAGTCTATCAATCTCCAGTCATCATGAGTATGTTCACATTTTACAAACTGCTTTCCCTTTGTGAATATTCATAGAACTGTCTTTGAACAGTGGATTTTTCATCTTCATGGATCAAACAGCAAAAGAGGGATATCTACTGTAAGGACGTGTTGAACTCAAACTTGAGTATTTTATTTCACTTCCCCAAAGGTATATATCTGCATTTCTTAATCACATGTTTTATCTACAATGAAAAGAACATAATCACAAATATACTCCAATAATCAATTGTTACAGCTATGTCAAAAATAATATTCAAGTAGCATAGAGAAGCCACACATTTGCTTTATACACTTCATTATCAGATTTCCAGGGAGAAATTAAAATCCCCTTGCAAGTCAAAACCCAAAGATTGAAGGAATTTAAAGAAAAAATCAAAGTATTTGGATCTTGTAAGTTAAAAATTCCAAAGGAATTAAAATCTGCTTTTCTTTTTCTTTTTTTTTTTTTTCCTAATTCTGTTCAATCTTAACCCGGGACTTTTTGAAATTTCCTCAGCATTGCCCACTATGTGCATAAATATATGTCCTTCAGGACCTTAGAAGGGAATTAGTTCAGTGCCGTGTCTCTGATGCGACTCATTTTATGTAAGAAGTATAGTGTACTAGGAAACACAATAGCATCCCACAACTTTATGCTCACCTATTGCTCTTAGAGTGTAACTTAATACCTAGTCATTTAGAAGTTATTCCAGGCTATTTTAGTTTCCTATCATACAAGATTAAGTATTTCCCAAGATGAACGCAGAGACTTAGTAGTATCTGAAGACAAGAATGTAAATGGAGAACTCAGTTGTTTTCTTGTTTTCTTTTTTTTTTAATAGACTATTTTTTTAAAGCACTATTAGGTTCACAGCAAAACTGAGCAGAGAATACAGAGAATTCCTTGTAACTCCTATCCCCACACAGGCGAAGTCACCTTTAGGATGTCATGAGATGGTAGCCTGGGACCTACCGCTGTTCTCCTTCCCTGCATCAACAAAATGGGCCTATTACATTGATGATATAATGTTAACATGTAAAGATTTGCCTTTGCTGCAGGACACCCTGCAGGCTTTGCTGGGACATCTGCAAGGGAAAAATGAGCATTAAACCCCCCAAAATTCAAGGCCCAAGGACTGCCATAAGATTTTGAGTGTCTGGTTGGATGAGACACATGTTGTCCCAAAAGCTGTGATTGATAATGTGCAAGCTCATCCTCTAAGATGTGAAAGAGGTACAAGCCTTTGTAGGAATTTTGGACTTTTGGAAGACTTTTAATACCCATCTGGCACAGTGTCCCCATCCCTTAAAGAAAGGACACTGTCATGAGCACGCTGTGAAGACATACACACGAGTTGTGTCTTTCCACAATGTCAGATTTATTCAATCTTAAAGCAAAGTTAAATCACAATTCTAAAGCAGGTTCGGGATTCCAAACTCAATGAGAATTCACCATGGGATTAAACTTGGCTTCTTACACAGCACACAGAGCGGGACAGAAGACAAGCCACACAACAAACAAGATAACAGAGGGTACAGGAAGTTAACGAACCAACCACAAAGTCAGTCGGTGGGCGCACAGTTGAGATAAAGCCTCGGTCTGGTCCGGGTCAGCTCTCCACACTTAACTATTTCTGATGTTCCAGCAGTGAAGACTCTCGGTTCTGTTCGGAGATCAATCAGGCAGAGCCTTGGGCGGCAGTTGCCTTTTTTTAAGTGGTCAGACATAGAGGGGTCATGTCTGAGGAGTCTGACAGTTTGCTGCCAAAATCCTCCCTTTCTGAAAGGAATTTAATCAATGTTGGGCCTCTGCAAACCTCCTCTGGTTCTACTCGTTATCAGTTCTAGGTGTCAGCTGATGCCGGTCTCAGCGATATCTCCGATATCTCCTAGCTGCAGTACTTTAACTGTTTGCATCATCGCTTGACACAGGCCCCTGCTTGACATGGAAGACTCCATTTTGTTCTCTATAGGCACATATGAGACTAAGTATCAGAGCAATGGCCACCTTTGAGAAGGCAAAAATACTAATGAAATAGATTAAAGCTGTGGATATCTCCTAAGCCACCATTTGACTTAGATGTGCTCTGACTCCAGAAGGTATGAGTTGGGCATTGTGGCAGAAACAACCAAAGGGGAAAATACCCCTGGGATTTTGGTCCTAGCTCTGGAAGTGGGCAAAACCCTGATATAACCCCGTAGAGTAATAGCTCCTCGCTGAACAGAGCCTCTCACACGGCACCCGGTACAGCAGCCACAGCAGCCGGTGGTCTGAGCTCAAACTGGTCTGGCTGGTGATTACACTTGAGCATGGGCCATTAACCCCTTGCACTGATAGTTGGGCTATTCTAAAGGTATTAACCCTATGGCTGGGACAGTGGGAAGCCAAGGGGGTAGATGATCAAAATTACCCCCTGTGGGGCCAGGAAGTATATAAAGAGACATTTGGGTCCATTTGAAAGAACCTGAGGCAATCTTCACTGTTTTTTGTGTTCTAGTTAATAAGGCACTGGCAATCAAGAAGCTGATGCCTAGGCTCAGGTATAAGCCCCATCTACTACTGACCCTTCCGTAGACATGG
The DNA here is from genome assembly GCF_011800145.1 of Mirounga leonina. Lineage (NCBI taxonomy): Eukaryota > Metazoa > Chordata > Mammalia > Carnivora > Phocidae > Mirounga > Mirounga leonina. Next base: position 28,587,698 of record NW_023270807.1, on the reverse strand, counting down.
CAAATTGGGTTCATGAACAGAATGGACACCACAGTGTCTGAATACGATGACACATTGCCAAGGATGCTGGATTGCCTTTGATGTATAGTGACTTGGTTAATGCAATAACAGCATTTCCTATATGTTCTAAACAATTCCCAAAGAAACTGCCAAAAGAATCTGGAGCTTATCTACCAGAGGTCCCAGCTGGTGGGGAATTGGCAAGTTGATTTTATTGGCTCCCTCCATCCTAGTGAGGGTATTCAATGCCGTGGCTTATGTGAACACCGTACCTGGCCTAATCCAAGCTTTAGTCTGCCACCATGAAATCCGGGCTGCCTCCATGAGGGGATTAAAGGAACTGAGATACCCTTGTTAGATAGTAATCAAAGATCACATTTCAAAGGTCATGATATGCAAGACTGGGCAATGAATGGAGGTTCCATCTCCACCATAACCCACAAGGAGCAGGGTTGGTAAAACGACAAAATGAAATATTAAAGCAGCCAATTAAATTGTAATAGGTAAAACCACCTTGGGTGGGTGAACTAAAATACTATTCCAGGCTTTATTATATTTGAATGTTCAACTAGTAGGGCCTGTTGCCCCATATGGCAGACTGGGGGCCCTTGCCTAGACACCCAATACTGCAAAGGTGTGGAAATCGTAGTAAACAACTATTGCCCCAACTCTCCTGGTAAATCGGCACACTATGCGGCTGAGAACACCAAGCCCCATCACACCTGGAAAAAGAATTATCTACTGGAATTTGCAATGCGACCTCCTACTGGGATGGGTGAATTAATTTGCAGCCCTGGGTGAGGGGGAACTCCTCAGTCTCTGCTGGGATCCCATTGTCTTCCTCCAGGCTGGATCTATTGAAACATGCTATATATGGTATGAAACACGTGCAATTGAAGGAGGGGAACAGATGGGGGTCCTGGGGTGGCATATCTCACCCCAGGCCATCTCCTCACGCCTGACAGTGCTGTCTCCACAGCCAACACATATGGTATATACAACTAGGTCAAATTACTAAAGCTACCAACTTCCCTCTCTTTAAGGCTGGGGCTGTGGGGGAACATTCTATTTTGAATTATCATTTGGCTGCTATCTTTGTTCCCTCCATTATCTTGGAGGACATTGTAACACACATGAAAGCCCTTATTAATTCACCCAGCAAGTCTTAAATGATAGGGAACAAAGTCTATCCTTACTGAACACTGAAATGTTTCTGATGAAAAATCTATCCTCCAAAATAAAATGGCCTTTAACTTTTTTACCGCCTCACAAGGAGACCCTTGTGCCTTTATCCAAACAGAATATTATGTGTTCATACCTGATGAGTCTGCTAGTGAATCATCTTTATTAAATCGTATGGACACAAATGAATGCCCTGAGTGATCCAACCCCCAGCCTAAGGGATTTAATAAATCAAGGGTTAGGATTCTAGGGCTCTTGGTGGAAAAAGTTGTCGGTGATTTGGGTAACTATTGTCTTAATCTGTGTTTTCTCTTGCCTGTGCCTACATTGCTGCTGTGGCATCTGCCTCCAGTGCAGCCAGACAGCCCCCAAAAGAGCTACCACCCTGATAATGAAACCGCTTGCTGACTGCTCAGGAACCACTACAGAATAAAAAGTCATATGATTTTATAAGAGCCGGTCCTGAAGGATGGAGTGTTGGGAGAACATCATCAAAAGGCCATGACTGCTGATTGACCCGTGACTTGAACCCAGGCACTCAGAGGCTCCTTACCCCCTCCTCCTTGGAACATGGGTTCTGCCTACCTTCCCCACACCTAGAGCCTACTCCAAGGACATAGCCTGGAGATAGTGGTGTAGTGTAGAGAACACCTGCATGCTGTTCATGACTAAACCCCTTTAAGGCCTCTTGATAAACTTTTAAGAGTCAGTGGACGGGTGTGGGGATCCTTTTGTCTTGCTACCACCCAAGACAAGCCTTGTACATACATTCCTTTTGCTTATTAAAACTGTCACCTACCAACTTGGAGTGGCCTATGGTTTTCTTTGGTCTCACCTTCCCTCTGAGCACAGGGGAGAGTTTCAGATTATACCAGGGAAACTCCCAGAAAGATTACTAATCAACATTACTCTACCTCCTGAATGAAACAATGCCACAATAGACGTCTCCAAGATGCAATGATAAAATAATAAAATATACTGTTTAAAAAAATATTCCTTTTTCTTATATTTGACAAAAAAATTAAAGTTCATTAAATAAACAAATTTAAAACCAAATAAATTCTTAACTGAAGAACTCACACGTGCCTATACCATATTTCTTTCTTACAACAATCCAACAAGGAAATTATCTTTATTTACCAAACATTACACATGAAAGAAACAGAACCTTGATAAAGTTAAATAAGTTATCCAAGGTCACACAGCCAGGAAGTGCTAGAAGCAGTATTTAATTGTGGGCAATCTGCCTCCGGAATATGACCCTTAAACCAATATGCTACACAACTTCATGAATAAAAATGATTCCTTGGGAAAAGATAAAATAAATTGGGACATTTAGATTCTGGTATAGATTATAACTCGTTATCTATGAAAACTCCAAGTTGTGACACATCCTTTGACAGACCCTAGCATCAGTTCTGAGAAATTACTTGTACCAGACTATGCATCTGCATAGATTAAGGAAAACATACATTTTATTGACATTTTCAAAATAGTACTGCTTTTAAAACTCTATTGCAAATTGTTAGGCCAGAAATCAATGATGTATTAAGAGCGTTAATGCACACAGTGTTACAAGCTCTTAAAAAAGACCAACACTATTGTTAGTAGATAAATTATGCAGGCTTGGTCATGTACATCTGTTGATTTGCCACATAGCTAATTAAAATGCATTAAAGCCATTATGCTGCTTAAAGGCACATTTTGTGATTTCATAAAATGTCATTTATCTAGTTTAAACCATACTTGTTTTGATCTGCTGCACAAAAATCACTAAAGGCACAGATTTTGCATATAAATGTACCTCTAAAAAAGAAGTATGTGTTTCTTTTGACCTTAGTTTGAATGGAATAGAATCTATTTTGATGACATTATAGTGGACAAAAAAAAAATGCCATGCTTAGTACATTGATTTTGATTCTTTACTAGGAGTAATTTTTTATATTTAATTTATTATATTTAATTACATTCAATCTGACAAAAGCCCTCATAATAATATTATCAGCTAACATTTATTGAATTTTGATATGTAACAGGCAAATTCAATTTCTTAATATATATTAAATAGCTTTATACTCAAATCATTTAATGCTCAAAACAACTTTTTAGAGTGCATATATTATCCTTGTTTTGCAGATAATGCAAAACTCGTCAAATGTCACCTTACTAGAAGATGGGGGATTCATCATGACTAGCCCAGTCAGGCTTGTTCCTGAGCCCTCGCCCATTATCTTTTCCTACCTCTCAATTTTTCCAGTAGAATTCATCTTTATTTTCTCAGGAAACAACAGCAACAAAATAAAATAGATTTTTGCATTTCCACAGTAAAATCTCTAACATTATTTAAGATTTTTAAGATATCTGAAAAGGCAGAAATATTTATTTTGGCTCACAGCCATGTTTACTCATGGAGTCAGGGTTGTTTTCACATAACCATGTTAAAGAGGGTAAAGATCAGTCATACTTTAACAATATTGAAGAAGCTTGAAGTTAAGACAATATTTATTCAACTCTGAAATGCCCTTTCTTTTCCTACTCTTTCAAAAGCAGAGGTCTTTTTTTAAGTTAAAATACAGGAATGCCTTCTTTTTCTCTGGAAATATTATCTACATGTAGCAAAGTTTCAAAATGAATTAAAATCTTCGCTTGAAAAGAAATAATTTGTCACAATATTATTTTCAGTAAGAATTTTACATTATACAATCTAAACTGTGAGGTAATATGGAAACTACTAAATTGGACTCCTTTAATTCTGCAGCTTTTACTCTAACAAACAAACAGGATTAAATAGAAGAAAGCAATGGCTTCTTTTTTGCTTTTCTTAAAATAAGGTAAAGAAAGGGAGTAAGATGTATGTTTTCAACTTCAGCCTGATGTAACACTTCCCCTAATTCTTAGGAAGTGGAATGTGTATCTGTTTGTCTGCCCACATGTTTGTAATCCTATGTAGAGCTTTGGGCACTGTTCTCATGCTTTGGAAACCTACCTAATTTGTCTTACTCTAGACCAAAGTTCTCAAATCTAAAACTCAGAGGGAAAAAACCCACATTTGTTCGTGTACTAGCCCATGTACATGTGTGTGCACACACGCACACACAGACACACACTTTTCCTGTAAAGAATTGACAAGAAGAAGAATGTGGTTTGATTTATAATTGCTTATATTCAATACTTGACACCATATAAAAATTAAATGTGACAACATTGTGTCCCACTTCATGGGTGGTCCTGAAGAACTGTGAGAAAGTGAAAGACTCTAATAGATTTTTAGCAGGGAGTCTTCCTGTCAAACTTGCCTAGAGAGAGACATAGCTAGAAGAATTTATTCATAATCAGTTGCTAGCGGTTTGACTTCATGATGAACCACTTGGAAGAAACAAATGGTAAGATTACTAATGGTGGTATGAAGAATCATGTGACTAGAGTCTCATGAATGAGCCAGTGAGTATGTGCTTATTCGTGTTTTATGAGAATGCTTACCAAGTAGCAGGAGAGATTTTCAATAATCATATGTACAAAATAACCCTTTCTATTAATAATTCTTCTCCAGCCATCCCACTGATCGCTCAATGGCCTCAAGAAAGATGAAGTTTATGCATGAGCTTGAGCATATGGGCTTCACCTCACCAAAATTACCAGTGTTGATGACCATTTCTGCAGGGATGGGCCAGCCATCTAGTAGCAGGTTGATTATATTAGAGATACAGAGTTGAGGCTTTTTGTCCTCACTGGAAAGGATAATTAATCTATGTATCGATTGCCTTTTCTTCCAGTAATTCTTTGGCCTGCATAACTATATATGAAATTATTAAATACCACATTCACCATCTTTATATGCCAAATAGTATTATTTCTGACCATGTAAAACATTTTCAACAAAACAAGTGAGAAAGTGAAAAAAAAACTTATGATAGTCATTGCTCTATCCGTGTATATGATCACCAAGAACTACCTGGCCAGGTAAGACTGGTAAAATGTTCTAATGAAGAATCAGCTGTGGCACTGGCTAGAGAAAGTTGATGTTCTATTCCACAAGATGTGGAATATATTCTGATACAATTGATCTATAGTGTTATTTCTCCATTAGCCAGCACACATGGATCAAGGAAACAAGGGATGAAAAAGGAAATGGTTCCTTTCTCTAGTATTTCTAAGAAATCGTGTGTGTGTGTGTGTGTGTGTGTATCACCTCCTGTTACTAAAGCTTGCACCTTGATTGTGTAGGGGTCTTAATTCCAAAAAGAAGAATGCCTTCTCCAGAGCAGGCAACCACGTTGCTATTGATTAGTAGTGGAGACTTCCCCTGGGTATACTGGGATCTTCTTTCATTAATACTTCAAAGTAACTCTCCAGGGTAACCCTATTATCAATAGTAAATTGGGTCGATGGTAAATGGTAGGGAGGTATATATTAAGAAGCCATTGAACTCTCTGGTTGGGGAAGGGTTATTCTTAATATCTCCAGGGGTAAAAGTTGAAAGAAAACAAATAAAATTCAATTTGGGGCAGATTAATAAGAACTATAAAACTCCAGAAATGAGTGTTTGAATCACCCCAACAGGTAAGTGACGATGTTTAGCTGAGGTACTTGCTGATATGTTAGCTCAGAGCAAAGTGAACCTAAGGTCAGTAGTGAAAGAAGGAGGTAATAAACACTGCCTTACAACTACCTATGAAATGGGAATCATAGTGCTTATAATTATTTTTATTTTTTATAGAGAGAGTGTGTGTGAGTGGGAGGGAGAAGCAGAGGGAGAGGGAGAGAGAGAATCTTTTTTTAAAGATTATTTATTTATTTATTTATTTATTTATTTATTTATTTATTTATTTA
>NW_023270807.1:28559914-28581676 GCF_011800145.1 Mirounga leonina | reverse complement strand
TTATTTATTTATTTATTTATTTATTTATTTATTTATTTATTTATTTATTTTAGAGCAAGAGAGAGCGCATGAGCAGTGGGGAGGAGCAGTAGGAGAGGGAGAATCTTCAAGCAGACTCTCTGCTGAATGGGGGGTCAGATGAGGGGCTCTATCCCAGGAATCTGAGATCACAACCTGAGCCAAAATCAAGAGTTGGGACGCTCAACTGACTGAGCCACCCAGGTACACCATAATGCCTCTAATTATATCATTTTGTTTTGTTATGCAGATGTTTAAAAATATTAACTAGGGGCACTCTGCTGTCTCTCTCTCACAAAAAAATAGTTAACTTTCTAATTTAATCTTTAGGTTATAGGTTATCCAAAGGTAGGTTGTGGTTGATCTAGAAGAGGAAGCAAATGGCAAATGACAAATGAGTTTTTGGTCCTCCTTTTCAGAGAAGTGATGAGCACCATCATTAAAGAACAACTATCATGTTAGGAAGACAAGTAATACAGTTGTTATAATTTTTATTTCCAGATTAAATTTAAATGGAAAAATACATTTGGATGTTGAATTGACAAGCTTATGGACTATCTCATTGTTTTGTTATCATCTTGAAATCAACTGCAGCCCCTTGCAATTCCATCTACAAAATAGGAGAAAATTTTGATAACTTAATTTCTAGGCTCTCTTTCCCATAGAATTCTGTGCAATATTGGAATGAAGAAGATGGTGTGAAGGTTTTTTTTTTTTCCATTGGCAGTACATGGATTTTTTTTTTTTTTTTTTTTTTTTTTCATAATACAAGGTGTAAGGTTTACATTAAATTTCAGGATTTCTTAGGTGTGTCACTCAGGTCAGTGCTTCAGGTACCAGTGATTATCAAAGGCAGTTTTCAGGGTTTACTGTAATCTTCTAATTTCCTGAAAGCAATAGTGGTTTTCCATGAACATTTTTCTTCCAAACTTCCAACTTTGTTGATTAATTTTACTTATAGTACAGCTATCTATCTATCTATCTATCTATCTATCTATCTATCTATCATCTATCCATCTAACATGTTTATCATCATCTATCTAATAATATTAGTCATTTTTAGCATACAACTAAGTGGCATTAATTATATTCACTATCTATTCCAGATGCAGTCATTACCACTATCTTCATAACTTTTTTATCACCCCAAACAGAAATTCCATGACCCAATTTTCTTCATTCTTGCAGCCATCAGCCTACAAATACATGACCACTGACACCAGCCCCTTGTACCCATACTGGCCTCGGCACCCGAGGCTGGACAATTTTATACCCCACTCTGCATCTCCTAGTTGGCCTCTTCCCTGTCTCTGGGGTCTTGGTTGCAACCACATGGCTGTTATCAAGTTATACTGTTGTTGTTCCCCTGGGGACTTGGTAGCAATTGCCCTGTGCTGGTTTGCAGTATGTGGGTTCGTTCACATGGTGATTGAGGGCTGGTTCAGCCTCTACCACAAAGACTTTCTTGGACACTAAGCTTTCTTTTTTTTATTATTTAATTTTATTTCTTTATTTGACAGAGACAGCAAGACAGCACAAGCAGAGGGAACAGCAGAGGGAGAAGCTGGCTCCCCACTAAACAGGCAACCTAAAGCGGGGCTTGATCCCAGGATCTCGGGATCATGACCTGAGCCAAAGGCAGACTCTTAACTGACTAAGCCACCCAGGAGCCCCAAGACCAAGCTTTCTTGTCCCAACTTTGGAAAGCCTGTGCCACAGGAGGCAGCTGATACAACCTGAGTGACAACTTCACAATATGCATGGAGACCATCACAGCTTGCCTATGGAGACCACTTAGCCTATGGGTGGTGATCGCCTTTCTCCACCAGCAGCCCCTCTGCCTTGTCTTACAGCCTGTGGTCTCTGTGGATCTCCTGGTGCTCTCTTTCCTGACAGAGCGCCAGGACAGATTCCAGCATGGGGAGCTGGACCACCCACTCTGCTTCTGGTTTTACTTTGTCTTCATGAATGCCCTGTGGCTGGAATCCTCATGCTTGATTCTCTAAAGCAGCTCACTCATGTCCAGAACATGCTGGATGCCAAAGCCACAAAAGCCAAGAGCAAGCAGAATTAATAAGTAATAGGCTGGGCTTGAACACTGGCTGATGAGGAACACTCCACCAGCCAGAAAAGTCCAGTTCTTACTCCCACAGGTTGGAGGGACAAAGCAAATTGATCTGTCAAACTCAGGCTGTTGGGTAAGCAACCAGAAGGGCCAGAGGCAGGAGCAGGAGAGGAGCTGTGTGGAGCTATTGCCAAGAACCACTGGGACAAAGGTACAGAAGAATCTAGGAGGTCCATGATGGTGACAGTTTTTAAAATCAGGAAATAGGGGCACCTGGGTGGCTCTGTTGGTTAATTGTGTGCCTTTGGCTCAGGTCATGATTCCAGAATCCTGGGATCAAGTCCCACATCCAGCTCCCTGCTCAGTGAGGAACTTATTTCTCCGTCTCCCCTTGCTCCTCCCCACCCCCACTCATGCACTCTTTCTCTCAGTCAAATAAATAAATAAAATCTCAAATCAAGCAATCAATCAGGAAATAAAAGATCTTGACCACCCCAAGAAAAAGAAAGAAGAAAAACTCTGTGACCACTAAACAGTAACTCCTCTTTCTCTCTGCCCCTGGTAATTGCTAACCCTTTTTCTGCCTCTAGGAATTTACCTTTCTAGATATTTCATGTAAGTGGAATCACATATTTATCTTTTTGTTTTCTGGCTTATTTATCTTAGCATGATGTTTTCAGGGTTCAGCCCTGAAAACACTTTTTATGGATAAATAATATTTCTTGCATGCATATACCACACTGTGTTTGTTTATTCATTCATCTGTTAATGAATTTTGTATTGTTTTTACCTTTTGACTATTGTAAATAATGCTGCAATGAACACTGATATACAAGTATTTATTTGAGTTTCTGATTTCAGTTATGTTGGGTGTATGCCCAGCAATGGAATAGCTGGGTCATATGATAATTTAATGTTTAGCTTTCAGAGGAAGCATCAAACTGTTTTCCACAGGGCCTGTATTATTTTCATTAAAGGTACAAGGGTTACAATTTGTCCAGAACCTCACCAACACTAGTTGCTTTCTGTTTTGTTTTGTTTTTTTAATTTTATTTAATAGTTATCCTAATAGGTGTAAGTGATAACTCATAATGATGTTAAATATCTTTTCAAGTGATTAGTGGCCATTTGTTTATGATTTTTGTAAGAGTATCTCTTTAAGTCATTTGCTTATTTTTAAATAGGGTTTTTCTTCTTCTTTTTGAATTGTAGGAGTTACTTTTTAGTAAGTTAATAGTATTTATTGGTAGTATTAATATATTCTAGATTGTAAACCATTATTAAATATATGATTTGCAAATATTTTCTCCCATTCTGTAAGTTGTCTTTTCACTTTCTTAATAATGTCCTTTGATATCCAAAAGTTTGTATTTTGATAAAGTCCAATTTATCTATTTTTTTTCTTTTCTTTCAGTTGATTTTAATATCATATCTAAAAATTCATTGCCAAAGCTGAGTCATCAAGATTTACTCCTACATTAGCTTTAGCTCTTACATTTATACCATTGATCTATTTTGAGTTAATCTTTGTGTATGGTGTTAGGTGGATATCAACTGCATTCTTTTGCATGGAAATTCAGTTCTCCTAATACCATTTGTCGAAGAAATTATTCTTTCCCCATTGTTTGAGCTTGGCATTCTTATTAGATCAGCTGGCCATAGATACACATGTTTATATTCTGAACTCTCAATTGCATTCCATTGATCTAGCCTTATGTCAATACCATGTTCTTTTGTTAAGATTTGGAGGGTGTTTTGAAATCAGGAAATGTAAATCTTCCAACTTTTTTTCAAAATTGATTTGGTTTTTTAAGGTATCTTGCAGTTCTACATGAATTTGAGGATTGGCTTTTTCATTTCTACAAATAAAAGTTTTGGAATATGATAGGGATTGCATTGAATGTGTAGATTATTTTGGGTGGTATTGACATCATAACAATGGTAAGTCTTCCTGTGTATGAACACAGGATGTCTTTCAATTTATTTAGATTTCTTTAATCACTGTTTTGTAGTTTTCAGTGTATAAGTATTTCACCTCCTTGGTCAAATTAATCCTAAGTATTTTATTCTTTTGGATGCTATTGTAAATAAAAATTTTTAATTTCTTTTTTATGTGTTCATTGTTAGTATATAGAAACACAACTTTTCGGGGCACCTGGGTGGCTCAGTCGTTAAATGTCTGCCTTCGACTCAGGTCATGATCTCAGGGTCCTGGGATCGAGCCCCGCATCGGGCTCCCTGCTCAGCGGGAAGCCTGCTTCTCCCTCTCCCACTCCCCCTGCCTGTGTTCCCTCTGTCGCTGTGTCTCTTTCTGTCAAATAAATAAATAAAATCTTAAAAAAAAGAAACACAACTTTTCTTTGAGTGTTGATCTTGTACTCTGTAACTTTGTTAAATTTGTTAATAGTTTTAGAAGCATTTTTGTCCATTTTTTGTGAAAATCTATATATAGTAAAATGTCATTTGTATGTACAGATAGTTTTATTTCTTTTCCAATTTGGGTAACTGTTATTACTTTTTTCTAGCCTAATTGTTCTGGCTAGAACTTCCAGTACAATGTTGAAAGAAGTCATGAAAGTGGATATTCTTTTCTTTTTCTTTTTTTTATTTTAGTAGGGAAATTTTTAGTCTTCCACTGGAGTATGATTTCGGTTGTGGGTTTTTTATAAATGTCCTTTGTTGTGTCAGTGAATTTCCTTTATTTTCCTAGTTCCCTGTTTTTATCATGAAAAAGTATTTGGATTTTTCACACACCTTTTTCACATCAACTGAGATGATCATGTTTTTTTTCCCCTTCTATTAGTAAGATTACATTGATTTGTTTATGTTGAACCACCATTGCACTGCTTGGATAAATCTCACTTGTTAATTGTGTATAATCCTTTCCATGTGTTGTAGGATTGGTTTTGCTAGTATTTTATATAGAATTTCTACATCTATATAAGTAATAAGGCAGATTGGTCTGTGATTTTATTTTGTTGTAATGTCTTTATCTGGCTTTATTTTCAAGGTAATGGTGAACTCAAGGAATGAGTTTGGAAATGTTTTCTCATCTTCTATTTCTTTGAACAGTTTGAAAAGAATTGGTGTTAATTCTTCTTTAAATGTGTGCTAGAAGTTACCAATAAAGCCTTCTCATCCTGGACTTTTATATGTTGTGATGAAATTCGGTAAGCATCTAATTCCTTATACTTGCATCTTATGATCCTTGGGGTGTTTTATTTTATTTTATTTTATTTGGTTTTATTTCTCTGACTGATGCATAAAGCAGTGGCTCCTACTTGACAAGAGTAAGTTGATGTATTACAGCTGTAGAAATTATTAAAAGATAGAAATGATAGTAACGCTATATATAAACCCAGGGGGTGCCTGGGCGGCTCATTCAGTTAAGCATTTGCCTTCGGCTCAGGTCATGATCCCAGAGTCCTGGGATCGAGTCCCACATCAGGTTCCCTGTTAAGGGAGCCTGCTTCTCCCTCCCTCTCCCTCTGCTTTTCACCTACCCCCTGCTTGTACTCTCTCTCTCACTCACTCTCTCAAATAAATAAATAAAATCTAAATAAATAAATAAATAAATAAATAAATAAATAAATAAACTAGAACTTTTTCTGTAAGAAGTCGTTTGATTCTCAATTTCATACAGGTGAAATTATAAGTAGAGAAGCCACTTCAACTTTTACCTGAAAGTTTTAGGAGATGACTATTACATGTGGACTTTTTAAACATAAAAGTAAAATGATATGTTACATTGAGTTGTTTAATCATGTTTGTATTCCCATCACTTAACACTTTGGTAAAAAAAAATGTTCTACTAATAAATTTTTAATGAATGACAATGTAATTAGTCGTCACATTATTTATTAGTGAAATAGGAAAATAAGCAAAGATTAATGTATTATCTATAAATTAACAAAACTCCATCCAAATGTTTTTATTATAATTAAAAAAAACCTCACCTATCATATTTTAAGGCACAAAATATAATTAATTCAACACATGTTCTCTAAAGATATATGACTGACATATAAAAAATAGAATTTCTGCTGTATGGGAAAGAAACTGTCCTCAAAACATAAAAGGTAAATTTAAAACTTTAATTCTACTGAGAAAACAATTTAATCACAAGCTGAGGCAATTTTTCAGCAATATCTGATTGATACATTTAGTGGTAGACAGGTTTGAACATAGCTGAATGCAGAGTTTCAAATGATGGCATGGTATTTGATTTTTTGCTCTCTCAATTTTTGATATTGTATTCCTCTGTGTATGTTTCCTTATTAGTTAGTGATTTCCACATGGTAGATCTGGGCAACTTAAATGTACATTCTTTTTATGTCTTTAGGTCTGGCACTTGTATGAGATGAAAAAAAGGCACAAGTGATAAGACATTATGGCCATATGAAAAATAAGGTCCATAAATACATGGTTTCTTTGTCTAAAAGAGACAGAGGTTCTGGAGGGAAAGGTTAAAGTGAATAGAAAATCCTTTAAATGTTCTATCCCTATGGGATAATCAGGGATATCAAGGAAGTTCTTGATTCTGAGACTGGAACAAGTGTGTGAGGGTCCCCTAAATTTACAATACTTTTTCTCTCAGGCCCTTCTGGATATTGAATGCTCTTGTGTTTGTGCCAAAGAAATGCTCAAACCCCAACTTTCCATAATAGCCAGCTGAGGTAGGGAGAGTGCCATGGACAACGTAAGTTCCTTATTCCCAGTATGGAAAAAAATCTGAGTTGAAAAAAAAAAGCAGTATTGTAACAGACACTTCAAATATCCATCAAAAAAGAGTTGTGTGTCCCAAGTAGCTTGTTTTCTATTAACCACTCATGAGAAAGAAAAAAAAAAATAGACTTGAAAATGATTTTGTGTATGCAAATAGCAGAAGTATTACAATATTATTATTTAATATTAGTATAATATTGTTTCTTTTAAATACATGATCTTATATATAAAGAGATCTTCATTTTAGTTAGAACACGTTTTTGTTTAGCATCATATTCAGATGTTCCTTTATCTTTAGGCTGACTATAGAGATAAAGGTCTAGAAGGATGAGACCTAGTGAAATTGATTTACACAAGGAAGATGGATAAATTTTGAGTCTAGAAAAGAAAAACAATCTTGAAATTATGCAGACTCAGCATCTACCATTATAGAAAAAAATTTGAGAACAAAATTGAGTGATAAGGATTTTATTTAGTTGTATAACAGCATATATGTGAACATGTTATCCTCTTTATCTCATAAAATAACCAGTAAAATTATTATGGGTGTCTAAACTCTGGAGTGAAATTAATTTTGAAAGAAATTTTAATAAATTCATTAATTATTTTAAGCTATTTATGATAAAGGAAAATGTTATTCATAAGAGTACTGTCACATATACATTTATTTTGGCTATCCGGATGCAATAAGATGGACCCCACCCCCAGTTGGTTTGAATGCTAAGACTGATGATCCCCCACATGCACATGCAGACACACACACACACACACAAATACACAAAATGGTATGAAAAAATTTACTACTAACATAATAAGGTTTTGTGAGAGAACAGGGCATGTGTCTCAAGCTAATCTGAAAATATCCTGAGAAACAGCACTAAGTGAAACTTGATTTGAGGTTTTTATGGTGGTTAGATGGAGGGCCAGATTTAGGGTTCTCATGAGCAGCATGGTTTGAGTCTCCTGGAGACACCAAAGGAGAAATTTTTAGAACTTTCTAATCATCAGCTCAAATTTGGGGCAAAAAAGTGGGGGAAATGAGTCTTAAAAGCTATCCAAGCGGTCCAATATAAAAAATGGATTCATGTTCTTTTATTGCAGTGTTCTTCCACAAATACAGGATATCCATAACTAATAAGATTCTTGTTTTATATATGCAAGAGATTGAATTTATGAGGAAGGATCAAGAGAATGTCTATGCTAAGTTTTGAAAAAATAATTGAAATGGAACATTTTTCTATGAACATTTTTCTATGATTATCCAAGTAAACTTAAAAGTGGAAAATCTAATATAATCAACAATAACTAAAATGAAAAAAAATCTATCTCAAATAGAATTTTAACATTAGGTTAAGACAGTGTCTGGGGAATTTCTACTAGATCTTAAAAAAAGAGATTGTTACTGTTATTAATTTTTCCATAACATACTTTAAAGACTTTCCAAGTTTTTTAAATACATAGCAGGCAAACAGCAATAATCAATATTAAATTAGAATTAGTTTGATGAACTAAGGATGAATAAACAACTGGGAATGTTTAGATTTCTTGAAGAAGAAGAAAGGAAATAGGTCAAGGAGGAAGAGAGGGGTAAACGTTATGGGAAGGATAGGTATAGTCTAAAGTACTTTTATGTATGGTCTCATTTGATTGTTACAACATCTCTATGAGAAAATGCTATTATTATTATTATTCCTATTTCACGGGCACATGAACTTATCCTAACTTATCCTATGTTACGGAGCTGGTAAGGAGCAGAACCATGACAAGAACACATGTCTATATGATCCCCAAAATCGCGTTGACAAAGATGAGTATCATCTATTTATCATTGAATGAAAAGTGGACCTTCAATGGTTTCATAAAAAAATTATGGTTTATAAAGGAATTTTTCTATGTATGTATCTAAACACTCTACATATTTATCTATATAAACATATTTGCATGTATATTTGAAATGTATGTAAGTACAAAATTGAAAAATGAAGATTATATATATCAAAATATTTATAGCGTTCATGTTTGGATATTAGAATTATCTAAATTATTTTATTTTGTTTTAAAGCTACAATTTAAAAATTTTCTTTCATTTACTTTTACAATTTGCAATTAACATATAAGCTAATTCGTTCTGTAACAAAACAAAATTATTAAAAACTCAAAAGTGGACATGAGATAAGAGAAAAGATACATAGTATTTGAATAGTTATTAAACTGGAATTTTAATTGTTGAATTATTGAGAAATAAATGCATAAACATATGGAATCTTAGCTAACATATATCTATAATTTTTTAAACCAGATGGGCATTCATAGTTTTATATTTAACATTTATTTTTATTTTTCTATAGACAGAAGACCCTAAATTGTATGAAGAATAATGAGAATGAAAGTACCCACCTCATTAAATTAAATATAGGGATTTTTTTTTATCTTATGCTGTGAGTACTGACACCTCATTAAATTAAATATAGTTGTTCTTTTTTTTTGATCCCATGATCTGAGTACTCTACCTTTAGAACAATTAAAGTACCAGTTACTTGTAGACATTTTATTACAAAAGTCTTCTTTTACTGATAAAACAGGCCATTCCACATTATTTTTTCTTCATTCTTGCTAACATTTCCTATATCTGTTAAAGCTTTGACTTAATTAACTAATTAACTGGCTCTTCATTTTGGGGACCTCAGCCGTTTCTGTGTTTAAAAAAAAATGATAGAATATAGTTGATGTGTTATTCTTACATTTATTCTAATTAAAAATCACCTATTTTCTTTAAAAAAAAAAAGTGTTTCTTACCCCTTCTATAGCCTGTAGTAGACCCTATTCTTCTGCTGAACTGGCACAAGTTTTAATGAGTTATCACAATTTGAAAGCGCTATTCACACGCAGTTTTAGTTCAGTCAAATATGTCATAAGCTTAACCACCAACTATTAGAAATGTCAGTACAAAATAATTGTATCAAATTGATTTGGACCTTCCCAGAAATTTTAAATGCCAAAATAACTTAAATTGTGTGATATTTTGCCAAGAGTCATTTACAACAATCCATGATCGTTAATGACAGATTAGCTAAATAAATGCTTCAAACTTATCAAATGTTTTGTGAAAAAAATAGTATAGAATAAAATCTGAAGTACATATTGCATTTTAATTGAATATTTTAAAATTTCAATCTATACCCCATCTATATGTATTTCTCAGGGACATAAAATCTGTACTCTGCATTTGTTTTTAGGTGAAAAAGGGGAAGAATATTGATAGGTATTAATTTTTACCATTATTGTTTACAGTAAAGGTAAGCCAAATTTTCAAGAGTAATGTAAGTTCTGAGCAGAACATTGGACCCAAATCTATACTCTTGCATTTTTTGAATTTATCTTTCTAAATAAATTGTAAGGATTTTTTAGATTAAACGTTTTGTTCTATCTTGAATTTATTTCTGGTGACAAACTGAGTGTCTTGACTAGAGTAGGAAATGCAGGTTGAAATCTGATTGCTATTCATTTTTGTTAGATAAATGGCAGTAATATTTTCATTGAATAGGAAAATGATAAAGGACAATCTCTTTGAGAAATTTAATTAAATTTTATTTTGATTCTGGTATCAAGTCTATTGTGAATTATTGCCTTGGAGATTCAAGGTCTTTTTTTTTTTTTTTCTATTTAAGCTATGATTTACTGTATCACAGTAATAAGTTATTCTGTGATGAAATTTAAAATACATTATTGAGTAATTGATTTAAAATTTTAAGTTTTTTTTATTATGATCGTATGCACTATTGAAATATATAGGAAATGTTAAGACATCATATTAATTTCATTTATGTTTAATTTATTAGATTTATACAAATTTTTCAGTACTTTGGAATATTTAATTTGTTAGGCAAATATCTGAGTTCTTAAAAAGTAAGTCAAATACATTAATTTTTAAGTGCCAATCAAAGTTTAAGAAAAAAATAGTTAAATTGTAAACACTCCCCAACAATGGGGATTATTAATATTTTTCTGTGTTTTAACTTGGCAAAATCAGATTTGTGAACTAAAAAGAAAATCTTTTTTTAAATTTTATTTCATTTTATTATGTTAGTCACCATACAGTACATCATTAGTTTTTGATGTAGTGTTCCATGATTCATTGTTTTCGTATAACACCCAGTGCTCCAGGCAATACATGCCCTCCTTAATACCCAGGATGGAGCTAACCCATCCCCCCACCCCTCTCCCCTTTAAAACTCTCAGTTTGTTTTTCGGAGCTTAAGAAAGAATTATAATTTGAGATTTCTACCTTTAATGGATTGAATTTTAAAATATTAATCTCAAAACCATCATAAAATTAGTGACGTTCTTCTGTGAACAAAAAGCACCATGGAGGATGCTAAAAAGCCAACAACAGACAATAAATGTTATCATTTACATAAGAAATCTAAAGAATGATACATAAAGGTTAGCAATTTATTTAAGTTTTGTCCATTTTAGCCAAATTTCAGGAATTTGTAACTGTATGTTTTATGAACTTCTATTTCCATGGAACTAAACATGCATTAAAAGTTAAATAATTTTATTACTTAATATCAGAATATATCTTTTGTATATTCTGCTTCAGTGCATCTTGTACACATAAAGTGGACTCATGATGCATACATGTTCACAGTTCCCATCTGTATAATTATAGCACTCTCTCTCTATATATTTCAGACCTGAAATTTTCCTTCCAGAAATTTATCTTTACAAACTTTTATGGTGTGAGGTTTTATGTTTCTTAACCTTCATGCAGTGGTTAATAATAACATTATACCTTTTATATATGTTACAGCTTATTTTGGAGATATTTCTTAAGATAAAATATAGCTCTACGTGTAATTGGACATCATTCCAGTTTATTGACAAAAAAATTTTTCCAGTTTGGGCCACTTTAAATATTTTAAATATTTGAAGGTCTTTTACACATTGGCAAATTTTGAGAGTCACACAATGGAAAGAACAAACTCTATGATACTTACTCACTTGAACAAAGTAGGTTCCAATATTTTTTATTATTAACCTCCAAAGTGTAGTGTCCTCACCTTAGCTAGCTTCCTAAGGTGATATGGTATAGAAGAAAATGTTAGAAGTTGTACTATAAAAGATTTCAACCAAGTCTAGAAAAGTAAATTAAATTTTTAATTAAATATGGAATGACTGTTATGCATACACAGAAATGTACACACCCAGAGATAGAAAGAGTACAAATAAAAAGATTTGGAGAGAGAGTACTATCAGCAAAATGGTAGAGTTTGGTAGAGTTTGTAGCTCCGAATGCCCACCTCTCTACAGAAACATGGAAAAAACAAGCAGGAACTGTCAAAAACAACATTGTCCTAACTCTGAAAAAAGGCAAAACTTTACAAAAACCAAGCAAATGCTGAAAGAAGAAAAATGCAACTTAAAAATGGTAGCATTTTAACTTCCTCTTTTCCCAGCCTATCCCAGCTCAGCAGCACTCTTGAAGGTGACAGCCTGCATTCTCATTGTGGGACCATGGTCCTTGGTCTTGAAGGAAGCAGAGTATATCTTATCTGCCCTTTCTAGCTCTTCTGGAGGATATGTGAAAGACTGATGCAAAGTCTTCATCACTTTTTGCCTAACTTGGAACTCTCTCAGGGTGGAAAAGTGACAGGCATTGTTCGAAACCACTGTAAGGTGAAGGAAGTCCCACAGTTGACTAGTGTAAAAGATTATGATTAAGATATATACATTAGTTTTTAGAACAATTTGTCACTTAAAAAAATAAAAGTCATCCACATTGGACAGGAAGAAGTAAAACTATCTCATCATAAGTCATTAAGGAAATCCAAATCAAAACTGTAATTATATACAGCTTCACACACACTGGCATGGCTATAATAATTTTTTTTTTTTTTAAATGGGAAACAACTACTGTTGATGCAGATGTGAAGAAATTGGTCCTCATACATCACTGGTGGGAATGCAAGAATGATACAGAAATGATATAGTGGTTCCTCAAATAGTTGAGTATAGAATTATCATATGTCCCTGCAATTCTACTCGTAGGTATTTACTACAAAAAATTAAAATCCAACAAGTACAAGCACATGTCTAGGCATGTTCATAGCAGCATTGTTCACAATAGCCCAAAATTCCACCAATGGATGAATGGATAAGCAAGTTATGATATATGCATACAAATGAATGTTATTTAGACATGTAAAGGAATGAAATATTGATACATGCTACAATGTGGATGAGCCTCCAAAACATTATGCTAAGTAAAAAAGAGAGTCACAAGAGACCACATGATTCTATTTATATGAAGTATCCAGAATAGATAAATCCATGGAGATAGGATGTATATTGGTGGTTACCAGAGGTCGCAGAGTAGTGACTCAATAGTTAAAGGGTTTTGCTTTGGAGTGATGGAAATGTTTTGGATCTAGATACAAGTGGTGGTTGCACATCACTGTGAATGTACCAAATGTCAGTGAATTGTTTGCTTGAAATGGTTAATTTTATGTTATGTGAATTTCACTTTCATAAATTGTTTTAAAATATTTGAATAATTTTTGTTTATTATTGATCATGAATCCTTGGATATCATTTCCTGGAACTTGCATTTCTAATAATTAGTTTTAGAGACTTAGATGTGATCTATTTGACATAAACCAAAGTTCCTCTTTAACTCAGTTTGTAGGCTACTTCAAATTCACCAGACTTTATTCATGTTGAAATGTTTGTTGGATGAAAAGATAATGAACAGATAGATGGAAACAGAGAATAAATCAAATCAAATGCAAATCAATACATTTCATAAAGTTAGCTGAATAATATTTTACTTTTTACTAAAAGTGAAAAATGAAGGTTGATCATATTACAATTATAAGTAATACATTTCCGACCAATTCAAAGTCCTTCATCTTATTTTTCCTTTATAATCAGATATATCCTTACAAGTCGTTGGCTTATCTAGACTCAGTTACCATCTAGCCTCATTGCTCATGTTCCTCCTTGCTCCTCTTGTAATGGTCATATCAGATTTTGTTCAGTTATTCTATAATTCTCTGCTTTTTTTTTTTTTTTTTTTCCCATGGGGCTCTTGTATCCCTTTAACGGCTCCTGAAAAAATTCTCCCTATCTCTTCATAGACAAAGCCCCTCATGAGTTTAATGAACTGATGGATTATTTATGTCTTATTTCTTAAGTTCATTGACTATATTTATCTTCTTGACTACCATTTGACTACCAGCATGTATGCATTTGGTAAAGTGACTAAATGTATTAAGGTTTAGCTAGGGGAAAGGGTTCAGAGAGAAAGGCCGGCCAGCACAGGAACAACTATTATAAACCATGTAGAAAATCGGTTCCATTTTTATGCGATTATTTCTTTTGGTTTAAGTATTTAGTTAAGATTTTATATTTGAATACTTGTTATTTATTTAGGATACATTGAAGTTATGTATTCTCCTTTAGTGGTTTATTTCTTTGTTGTATTTTATTTTATTTTATTTTATTTTATTTTATTTTATTTTATTTTATTTTATTTTATTTTTACTAAATACCCATGAAAACCTCTGTCTCCCATAGTTATCTGATATGGTTCATGGACAATGCCAGGAACTCTACACTACAGGATATTTCTTAAATCACATCAGATATAAAAAAAGATTAGTTCGGGGCGCCTGGGTGGCTCAGTCGTTAAGCGTCTGCCTTCGGCTCAGGTCATGATCCCAGGGTCCTGGGATCGAGCCCCGCATAGGGCTCTCTGCTCGGCAGGAAGCCTGCTTCTCCCTCTCCGATTCCCCTTGCTTGTGTTCCCTCTCTCGCTGTGTCTCTCTCTGCCAAATAAATAAATAAATAAATCTTAAAAAAAAAAAAAAAAAAAAAATCAGTTCATTTCTGGTATTCAAGTTCTGTGATAGGAAAACAAGCTGTACCAAAAGCAAATTAATCATTAGTAATATGAAGACAAAATTTAGTTTGTAATCTTACTAATCTTCATCAGTGAGATAAAGCAGTAAATCACAGGGAACTAAGTTTTGCTCCCAATGTAACAAACTTGGGGGGAAAAAAAGAAAGAAAATAGGTCCTACCATCAAAATGAACACTCTAGGAATTGGGACCAAGCTATATTTGCCTCAAGAATTTGGGGCTTAAGCTATACCCTTAATTTATTCTCTCCCCATCAGAATAAAGTTAACAGTTGCATTGCTAGTGATAGTTCTCAGGTAAGTCTCAATGAGATGGGCATTTTATATTATTTCAAATAATGGATCCTGCAATACTGGCAAAGTTTCTACTAATCAAGTTTCTCCAAAATTGCTCCAATTTTCTACTTTATGCTATAAAAGAACATAGCAGACCTTTCTACTAAATCTGCTTCAAATAAGATAGGGCTATTGGGATTGGGCTTAATAACCATCAACTAATAATCCTCTATGAAAATTTACAAGAATTGTTAAATACACATCACCCTTCCTGAAAGCCAGATCCAATATTTAGGTTTTCATACAAAAACTAAACCATAATATACATGAAAGAAGAAATATGTCTCACAAGCAATGTGTTGATACAATATAATTAGTGTGGTGATGTGTCATGTTGTTTTGAAACCATAAATAAAAAGCAGCAGAATAACACTTTGACTGGATCTTTATCTCCTAGAAAATAAAATTTCTTCTATATTCCCTTAGTAAAATGTAAAATATCCTTAACATATCCTTCCAGAAGAAGGTACTTTTCTTGAGATTTTGTAACCCTTTAATGCACCTCATTATCCTGTTTCTTTCTCTAACTTACTGAATTCCTATGTGCCACTTTGACTTTCTCCTTGTAAACAAATAACTTTATAGGGATCCAAGTGCCATTCAAGCCATACTCAAAGAATCTCAAACATAACATCTGTCACTGCCCACATTCTTCCTGAAGAAGACTGTCACAACCATGACCATACACTGTCTTGGGTCCAACAGTTGAGGATTAAAGAGAAGGGTGATTGGTATCTATACCCCCTCCTATGACACATCTAATATATCGTTTGTATTTTTCTTTATGGACCTTGAATTAATAGCATTTAGTTGGATTGTTCTATGTACGTGGCTTATGGGGAATTGAGTTAAAATAATTTTTTCTTCTTTATTCTTGCTAACTCCTAGGCTGGTAGTGGTAGGGGAGCTGTTGGAGCATGTATTCAAATAAGCATTTACAATCAAGCACAAGTCTTGATATGACAAGATACATTCCTACTT
Source organism: Mirounga leonina (assembly GCF_011800145.1). NCBI lineage: Eukaryota > Metazoa > Chordata > Mammalia > Carnivora > Phocidae > Mirounga > Mirounga leonina. The sequence continues at coordinate 28,565,629 of NW_023270807.1, read as the reverse complement.
CATTTCAAACTGCTTAAGCTATCAAAACAAAAATTTCCTCTCATCACAAATAATTGTTTTATGCCATAATTACGATCAGTAGGATGTATCTAGCTAAGGATATGGGAGATAAGTAGTCTTTTGTTATCTTCCATTTTTCTCTCAAACCTTTTTTTAAAAATTATTTTCTCTAAAATCAGTGCAACAAAACAAAGCTAAAAGTGGAACGCATGGGTTCCTTTCTAAATAATATTTTGTTCTAATTGTATATTTATTGGGTTTTGACATACAGTCAAAATTTATTAAGTAACATTTATAATTCAGATATCATTCAGAGAAGGCTAATCTGTGAAGAAAATTAAAAGGGAAATTATCTAGGGAAAAAAATCATAAAAGAAAGCAGGATAAACAAATGCTTCTATTCTTTGAGTTTTCCTTAAATTAATGATATTGAGCTTACCATTGACTATTTCATAATGGCAATTTCTGTCTGGAGAATAGATTGATTAAACTTGCTATTGTCGGTTAGGAATGCTGTTGGCAAATTTTTTTCCAGGAAATGATTTATTATGCAAAAGATTGTTATTTATTAAAGGAAATCCAATGTATAAAGTAAATATCACCTCTTTTCAAAGAATGCAAAGATCAAAATTGTCTCAGAGCAATGTTGAAGAAGCAGCTAAAGATTAAGATTTTATTAATATGGTGCTAAACATTTGACTGGAAATGGAATAATGCATATGTGTGTGTGAATATATATATATCAAGTGGTCAAGTCCAACTTTTTTATCACATATAGTGATGTCCCATACCTCTATAAAGTTCTCTTTATTTTTCTTTCCCTTTCTCTTTCTTAGAGAGAATTCTTAGAGATTACATAATCTCTAACAGTTTGTCAATATTTTTCTCTTCCAGTTCAAATCTACTATTGAGCCTATTCAGTGAATTTTTCTTCTTGACTATTAAACTTTTTTTTTTTTTTTAAAGACACATTTATTCAGTGTCATGAGAAGACCATTACATTTAGCAATCAACAGCATGGGTGCAAACAAAACAAAAACAAAACAAAACAAAATTATGTTAAAACCCTTTGTTGGAATGCTTTGCACTTTCCACAGAACAGAAATTAAAATAACCTGTTATACAATTAGTCACAAATACAGTTCTCGAGTTTTTTGCCCATACACATGAGTATTGTTTGAAACATGTCTTCTTTGTAGCAGCTAGGCTCTGCCACCACTGTGCTTGGCTGAGTTCATGAATTTGTTGTAACCTGTAGCTTCCCTGTCACTTCTCTGGCTCTTCTCTCCTGCTAAGCTTTGTTTCCTGGCAGTAATGAAAACCTTCTTCCACTGCCATAGCTACTGCTGCTGCTGGAACTGCCATAGCCACCTTGGTTTCATGGTTTGGCAAAATATTGGCCTCCACCACCACAGGGGCCAGAGCTTCAGCCTCCAAAATTTCTTGTTTCATGGTCCCCAAATTTGAAGATTGACTGTTGTAATTGCCAAAATCATTATAGGTTCTGCCATCTCCAAAATTACTTCCATCATTACCAAATCCATTATAGCCATCTCCACTGCCACTGTATCTTCCACCACTTCAACTGCCACCAGAGTCACCTCGCCCACGGAAGTTTCCTCCATGACCAAAGTTGTCATTCCCACCAAAACCACCTCCACGACCACCAAAGTTTCCAGAACCACATCAACCTTTTTGGCGGGATGAAGGACTAGCCATCTCTTGCTTAGATAGGGCTTTCCTTACTTCGTAGTTGGGGTCATTCACAGTATGGTATTTTTGAATGACAATCTTGTCTACAGAGTTGTCATCAAACATTACAAAAGCAAAGCCTCCCTTCTTGCCACTGCATCAGTCAGCCATGATTTCAATCACTTCAATTTTTCCATAATATACTAATCTCTTAGAAGATGTTCTTCATGGTCTTTTTTAATGCCACCAACAAAAATCTTTTCCAGTTAAGCGGGCACCAGGTCTTTGAGAATCTTCTATTGAGACAGCCCTTTGTGGTTCCACAACTCTTCCATCCACTTTGTGTGACCTTGAATTCATGGCTTCATCCACCTCCTCCACAAGTGGCATACATGACAAACCCAAAACCTCTGAAGCACTTGGTGTTTGGATCTCTCATTACTACCCGGTCAGTGAGCATTCTCTATTGCTCAGACTCTCATTGGCTGTTTCAAAGCTCAGACCTCTGATGAAGAATTCCTGTAGCTATTCAAGCTCTTTGGGAGACTCTGCCCTAGACATAATGGTGGTAGGAGGGAAGACTTTAATGATGCTTACTCAGCAGCATCCATGGGCAGAAAAGAGTAATCTAATGAATATATCTTGACTATTAAACTTTTAAACTTCAGAATTTCCACTTATTTTTTAATATATTTTTTTTTTAATTTCTTTACTGGTAGTCTCTATTATAAGACATAGTTGATATATATTTCTTACTGCTGTAAACACATTTCCCTTAGTTCTTTATAATAACTGTTTATTCTGACATTTGAGTTCTCTCAGAGGCAGTTTTTGTTGCATACTTTTATTTTTTTCCTTGCATGTGTGGCTTTTTTCATTTCAGAGAATAACTTTTAGTAATTCTGCATACTAATCCCCACCCTCCTCTGGAGCTTCTTGTTGCTCTTCATGTTATTTGCTTTATTGATGGGTTGACTCAGTGAAGTCTATTTCTGCTGAAATGTTCAGCCTCTTCTAGTACTTTCCAGGGTGCATTCTCATATATTGTCACAATCAACATAGGATGGTGTTGGTTTTTGCAGGGTTCTCTTTGACATTCTCTTTCCCTGATCTGATCTGTTAAGCTTTTAGCTGATTTGCTTCTATTGGCATTACACTCAGCTCTTAGCCCTCAAATTGCCAGCTGATTGTTCTTTTTGATTACTGCTTTGACAAAGTCGTGAGACATAAATTGTTCCATAGTCTGACCCAATTAACTTTTGCATGGGTAATCTTTGAGTCCTGTCTTTGAGCCTTGTTCTGACCCCCAGGAAGACTCTTTTTAGCTGCTGATTTTCCTGATTCTCTCTGCTAAAATTCTAGTTCTTCTATATTTTCACTTTTTACTATCATGGAGCTATCTGCCTCTTAATTGCTTATAACCAAAATCCCCATTGCTTTCAATGGTGACCTTAGACTTTAATTTCCTTTAGTTCTATATGAAATAAAGTCATAAATTTACAGTCACATAATTATATAAAACATTATGCCCTAAACTGTAAAGACGTAGACTTTTCATTAAACTGCCCTGGGACTATTGGATATATGTATTTATAAAAATAATAATGAATTTTTTCTGTACCTCATACAAATTCAAAGGAATATAAATATAAATGTGATGGTTGAAACAATAAAGCTTCTAGGCAACATATGAGAATATCTTTGTGAACTCAGCATTGGCTAAACTTTTTAAACAGTATTTCAATGCACCAAACTTAGAAGAAAAAAAAAAAAAAAACCTAAATCAGAATTAAATTAATTAAGTCAAAAAGAAATATTAAGAAAGAGAAACAAGTCATAGACTCATTGAAATTCTATTTAGTTTCAGTTCTGTTATGATGTAGATTAAAATTATAGACCTTAAATAAGATTTCCAAACTATTTTTATTACATCAGCAGAAATGTGTGTTTTCATTTTGTTCTAAGCTATCTCCAATATACTTTAAATTTCTACTGAGTGAAGAAATGGACACTGTGAGCATTTCTTTTTTTTTTTTTTTTTAAGATTTTATTTATTTAGTTGACAGAGAGAGACACAGCGAGAGAGGGAACACAAGCAGGGGGAGTGGGAGAGGGAGAAGCAGGCTTCCCACGGAGCAGGGAGCCCCCTGATGTGGGGCTCGATCCCAGGACCCTGGGATCATGACCTGAGCCGAAGGCAGATGCTTAACGACTGAGCCACCCAGGCGCCCAACTGTGAGCATTTCTACCCCAGACTTTATTACGGAAGAATAAGGTAAACTATGCTTTATTCAGTGGCATTTTGTTGATTCTGATTGTTTCTTCTGCTCTAAATAGTACACATGTATTAACTGAACCAAGAAATAACTCATTTCAAACTCATAACTCATTTACTTTTACCATCTCTCTCTTCTCTGTAAGACAGAGAATGCCAGGAATAGTTCACAAAATTGGGAGTTCACACAAGTAGAGAAGCCTGGTTAAAAAAAAAAAAAAAAAAAATGTGACAATGTTTCCAAAAAGGGGAGAATATTCTGATAGACAGAAGAGCCATTTTTATAATATTGCCTTAGGATTAAAAAATAAACTAAATCCAAACTTTACATAAATGAAGTAACTGATAAAAAATAATTGAATTTTGGGGCACCTAGGTGGCTCAGTCCTTAAGCGTCTGCCTCTGACTCAGGTCATGATCCCAGGGTCCTGGGATCGAGCCCCACATCGGGCTCCCTGCTCAGCGGGAAGCCTGCTTCTTCCTCTCTCACTCCCCCTGCTGTGTTCCCTCTCTCACTCTGTCTCTCTCTCTGTCAAATAAATAAATAAAATCTTTAAAAAATAATTGAACTTTGATTAAAATATACATTATAGCCGTTATATTTATAATTATTTGATAATGGGTGTATATAAAAGAAAGTACACAGAGTACTCTGGAAATGTAAGCTAAAGTGAGATACATTACAAGAAGAAATTGTGAGTTTCTAAAACAGTATTATGAACAATTGTATGCCTGTATTTTAGGTAAATTCCACAATCAGTGTGAAGTATAGTACCTCTAGTTGGGCTGTTTCTAACTTCAGAGAATTATTTTTAAAAAGCAAATTAACATCTTAGGGTTTTAAATTCAGCTGAGGGCAAGGTCAGTGACCCCCAGAGATTTATTTTATAACACATTTAAAAATATTTTCTTCTTGCTTCCCATGGTTACACAGTTAAAAAGTAGATACCAAATTTAATTCTGTGGCTGCAGAACTACAGTGTAATTTGAATTCACATTCTCACCAGGTTCCTTAACTGGAAGTTATGACATAAATTCGGAAAGAATGGATCCAGAGTATTTGAATGGAGGTGTTTTGTGGAAAAAACAAAATCTGAGACTTCCTTTAGCCGTCTTTCCTCCTGTGACTGACAAGAGCAAAGTTAATAGAAAAATACAGCAACTCAATAAATCTCTATTCTTCAGGATATGCAATTGATTTACTCCACAGATTAGGTGGTCCTCTGCTGAGGGTCTCACTAGGCTAAATTTGAGGCATTGGATGGGTCTGCAATCTAATGTGATACTCAGGTTCCTCTTCTAAACTTACTGGTTGTCAGAATGTGGTTTCTTATAGCTGTGTAAATGAGGACACCTGCCATTCTATGTCATGGGATCTCCATAACATGGAAGCTTGATTCTTCAAGGCCAATGAAGAAGGAGTTTCTGCAGCTATGAACTTTTATGACTTTTTCTGTTTCTGGATCTAGAACTTATTGTAAAGGGTTCAGGTCATTAGTTTAGGCTCACTCATGATAATTTCTCTTTTGATAACTCTTTTTTTTAAGATTTTTTTTTTAAAGATTTTATTTATTTATTTGAGAGAGAGAGCACATGAGAGGGGGGAGGGTCAGGGGGAGAAGCAGACTCCCTGCCGAGCAGGGAGCCCGATGTGGGACTCGATTCAGGGGCTCCAGGATCATGACCTGAGCCGAAGGCAGTCGCTTAACCAACTGAGCCACCCAGGCGCCCCTTTTTTTAAAGATTTT